>NC_050526.1:14526358-14568354 GCF_002922805.2 Oryzias melastigma | reverse complement strand
ACAATACTGTTATTTATCTTTGACTTGTTTCTCCCTCCAAGCTGTGGGAAGTTGTTTTTTGAGCTGCAAAAAGAATTTGCATGTTTTCTGTCTGGAAACACATGCATCTTTGGATAATATATTTCTAAGGACACACGTAAACAAGTGTTATTTCTCTACAGAAAGTCATCAAATTGATTCATTGAAAAATAATGCAAAAACAATTTTATTTGGATCCCAAAAATGTTTTTTTTTTTTATTTGCTAAAGATTTTGTCTCAAAAATATAGATTAGTGACTGAGTATATGATCTTCATAAAGTTACCTGTTTGGTACAATATTGGCAAAAGTGTAGATGACATGAAGCAAATCTTTCCACTGAAGCACCCCATTTTCAGGGTTTTTATGCTTTGTCATGTGTCGGCTCCACATGCAGAATGACTCAGAGCAAACAGAGAGCTCAACAGCGGAATGTGCCAAAGTCAGTTTTATGGAGTTATTAATGCTCTCATGACCTCGACAGCTGCTTCAGTTTCTGTGAAGTAACTTTTGTACAAAAAAACAAACACATGAAAGAGAAAACTGCAGCAGCTGAAAAAGTTTAGTTCTAAGCTGGAAAGATCAGCTTCTAATTGGAATGTAACTATTTGTTTTAACAATGAGCTATTCATATCATAGTTTGTGGTTGCTGATTCAATTTATAGTCAATATTATTTCATTTTGAGCAATCCGATCTTATTTATGTTCTGAGAAATATAAATTGTAAGTCAGCAGTGGGCGCTGCTTACATATTGCCTTGAAGATCAATTATGGTCCACAATCAGCAGAATCCATTAAGACTGATCCCATTTTTAAGTTTCATTTTCTTCAAGCAAATCATTTAAATACAGATTTTCACTGTATTAACACAATTTCTGATAGTTTAAAGTCTCCAACACTGATGAGGTTTGTCAAATCATATCTCCTCTTGTAGAATGACCAAAAATTACATGATAAAAAGGGTATTTTTCTTGCACTTAATCCTTTCAAATGAATATGAATCCATTGGGAGGTCATGATTACTAATTTCAGCAGATAAAAGGAACAATGTTGACAGTAAAGGTCTCGTGAATGTTCTTCTGTTTACAATGAACATGAACTTCTCACCGCCTGAAACAAACCTGTCGGCCTTGTGAAGGTGTTTGGAATCCAACCCTTTTGTTTTAACTGCTTGTAAAGCAGCAGTGATGTATGGAGAGGAGGGTAGAACATTGATTTAACAATGCTAACTCAACTAAAAATGCCACTATGTTCTATATTAGGTAAATAGAAATGATAAGAGAGAGATTTAAAGGTCGGGCACAAATCTAAAAAAGAAAGAAAAAGCACAATTCAATCCATAAAGTTCAAATCAGCTGTTGGAGCTTTTTCAGATATTTTAGGTTTTCTTTGGAAAAACAGAGCAATTGTTTTTCTCCAGAGATGACTACATGAACATCTTATTATTACTGTTCTGCCAAAATGCTTGAAATTCAGCTGTTATTCTCAGTTTTCTTTCTCAAAAGTTGTTGGAAACTTGGCGAGGCTTGTTTTCCAGGTCAAGTGGGCTTGGATTCTGTTATGATTTCCAAAAAGCTGATGTCTTCAACACTCAAAGCTTGTGTCTCTCCCCAGCGGCCAGCAGCAGTTGGCTTCAGGAACACGTGGCTGACCTGAGTCGAAGGTAAGAGCGTCTCATCTCCGCCCTTCTTCCTCGCTGTGTGTCTGTGCTGGGTCCTTCTGTCCGTCTCAGCACTTTTCAGTCAGGGGGGTTGTGGGGCAGAAGGGATCTGTTTACACTGACTCAACACACACATACAGACACACACACACACAGGACACTTTAAACAAGTCATCTACTACTGTGCATCTCCATGTGATCTGAATAAGCAAATACAGGCTTCCACTAAGGTCAGTGTCAGTCAGGGTCAGACCACACACATACCGTAATAATCAAAAGGTCTTACAACAATCTTACAACAACAGCAATGCAGCTAATTATTTCGTTCAAAGTTATAAAGAAACCTCATACAATATGCAAAGTAATAGTGGTTTAACATATTATTGTGGGGTTTTTTCTCATGGAGGACAAAAATCAAGAAAATTAGGCTTAAAATTGCATTTCTGAGTATTTCTTTATTCAAGTTGCTGTGAATCAGGAGCAGACACAAAATGCAATTCTAAGTGATATAAAAGCTACAATCAGTGGGCCACAAGCTCCCTGCTGCGCTCCATTCTGATGCATCCACTTGTGGACAAATAGATACGTCTTTGTTTTCCTTGTCTGAGCTGGAATCTGGATTTAAACTGTACAAATGGATAGCTCCAGTATTGCTCACCCTTTTTGTTGCACTAGAAATGTTAAGTTCTGGGAGGGGCTGTAAGCTAGTGGGAGAGCATGTGAACAGATAGTTTGCAGTTATGGCTGAAAGGGGGGGGCGGGTTTCTCCACTTTAACAGTCCTGCCCACAACTCAGAGGCTAATTTCTAATGAACTGCTCTGCACAGAGCAAAACAAAACTAAAACGGTTCGAAATTCTGAAAATCACTTAAAGTTACAAGATTTGTTGTATTAACTCCCATGATGCTCCTCAATCTGTTACTTTGTTGTGATTTGATTTATTATTAAAGATTTACAGCACTGGGGCAACCTTTAAATCAACTTTGTGGCATGTTATTGTAATTGACAGATAATCAATCATCTTTTTTCATTTCCAACACCAGGTGTGTTTTACCCACCTATTCACCTTTTATTTGAAGGGGGGGGGGGGTGTAGTGACATGACATGTATTGCAAACAATAAAAAGAATAGCTTCAGATGAGCTCATTGAATGTGACAGGGGGCTTAATCACAAAGTCCATCCATCCTCATGCATGTACACGTTGTGCAGTGTTGTGTTTCTGTTGTGCAACATTGTTCTTTGCTAAATAAGTCATAGAAAATTCCCCAAAAAGCTAGATGTTTACTCCTAAAGCATTGAATCAGTCCAATGTACATTTAAGTCAGTTGGATTACATATTGATTTTTGTCCGTATTTCTTTTGAAATGATTTGTCCAAATTGTAATTGAACAATCTTGGCTGTATGTTGTTTTTAGGATAATTACCTGACATTATGTGTGTTTAACACCATATTCACAGTATTGTGGGGTGTTGTCTGTTTTTACACTCTTTCCAACATGGCACATTTTCTTGTTGCACACCGTATGTGACGATAATCGAGTATTAAATGTTGTGCACTCTGGATAACCGGTGTGAAAGTCCAGGACTTTTTCCCGGATTTAGTTTTTAGCTGTTGGTTGAAGCCCAATGCACACTTTAGGATCGGAGAGCTTATGTCGCTGTAACACATCCTGGCTTTAAAGGAAGCAGCTGCTGAAATGCCACCTGGCTCCTGCTACTGTTCAAAGCCTTCAGTTCTGAAACCAGGTTACCATAGCAACACACAGACATTGGAAGGCGTGTTGCTTTTACTCAAAGATGACCGCCGTGATGAATTTTACATATCTTGGCTCGTTCCCACATCTGATGTTGAGGTATGTAATGCACACACTCATTCATGCATGCACACACACACAGAGTCAGCGGCTCAGTCCGTGTAGGTTACTCGGGGCGACAGCCCGGAGAGTTGCGCAACAGAACTAAGCTCTGATTGGCTGAGAGGGCAGAAGTGAACAGGACGTCCCAGCCTAGTTTCCACTGTGTACGGAAGGCAGTGTGTTCCCATGCGCCCCCAAACAAGTAACCCCGTGTGTGTGTGCGTACCTGCACGCCAAGACTTTTCTTTCTGTGTGCTTCCCCGCGTAATCGCTGGCCTGTGTGTCTGTTAGCATGTACCGACTGTGTTCCTGTCCTCAGTCAACCCAAACAGGGTCTGAGGGCCAACTGGGTTATATAAAGCCTGCTGCTCTGTTGAGCTCACCAGCCAGGAGCCTGAGATCTGTGTTTGTGTGTCTGTGTGTGGGCGTGTGGGAAAGCTGCCCTCGCTGGAGGATGGGCACAGATTTAAAAAAGCAAACTCATGTTATGTGAGAGAGGATGAATAAGCAGATTTGTTCTGTCATGGAATTTTGTCCTTTTTGTTGCATCACTTTAGCCACAATGAAAGAAAATGGTGCAGATAAAATAACGTAACAAGAAACCTTTAAATATCAGACTTCTTTTTTGTCGGGATTTATGTCCAGGAGCCACTTGTGGCTATCGACAGTTCTACTGGAACATCAGGGATTGACTGGGCTTAATGTTCAATGGTTGGTCCATTTAAAGCTAGTTTTTCAGCTTCGGGTTTGTCACCTTTTTGACTAGTTATGAGATCCCTTGTTGGAGCACTCTTCTTCATTGATTCAGGTTGTTCTCCAGATAAAAATTTGACATCTCCCTGTCAATAAAAAAAAACAAGTTTGAGTGAAATCTCAATTTATTCCTAAAGGGCTTTTCTCTCAATCAGTAAATTCTAAATAATTAAGCTATTAATTATTGCTTTATTATTAATTTTACTCTCAACACATAAGTGGTTTGGGAACGGGAAAGTTTTTTTTTTCAATTCCATTTTGATGTTAGCTGCAGCTGCTCATGTAATGGTGGTTATTCAGTGCAGTAACTACCACTAATTTTTAATCAGGCTCCCACCGGGAGACAGAGGTGCTCAAGTTCTGGAGAAGAGAAGATGACATCTTCACATTGACTGCAGTCAAATGAGCCGCCGTTCACATTTCTGTGGTCAAATCAGCAGTCACTGGATTTTTTTGTGTGAGTTTCATACAATACTAATGGTTATAGGGCTGCGAACGCTGGAAAATCTGTGCGAGACTCCACAAAGCTTCTTGATGTGACCACGGAAATGTGAACGGCGGCTCATTTGACCGCAGTTGTAAAGGACTGTAACTCAATGAAAGAGCATTTTGATGAGAAAGAATCAGGATTTCAGAGTAAGTTTAGCCCACAAAGCTCTTCACTTCCTCGTCTGAGCTGACATCCGTCTCAGAATGATACGGCTGGACATTTTTATGTAGCAGCGGTGAAGATTTACGCTAGCAAGACTCAGAGCTGGGCTGGGATGGAGCTGCTCAACTCAGCTCGAAAAGCCACGCCCCCTCAGAGGAGATTTTTGGAAACAAAGGCTTCAGATCAACATGAAAAATGGCTTTTTAAGACATTTAGGTTGTGGGATTTTGGTTAAAAACTTCATAATCATAATTAAAACACTACTGGGAAAGTTTTTTTTTAATTAAAAAAATTATCTTTGACCAGATAAAGTAGACTTGAATAGACTTCCGGTAGTCATTTTTAATAGAAAGCACAATATCAATTAATAATGGATAGTCTTTCTTGTATTTTTATATGCCAACTTTTATTGTAAGAATTCCTGATTTTAAAAATTAAAGTTTTGCCAATGTTTGGCATCACTGGCTATGTGAGAAGTCTCTTGAGTTGTCAAATAAAATCAGGTTTTAAATGTAAATCTGAAAAACAAATGTAATCCGTTTATTAGAAATTGTCAATCGTCAAAACCTGAGTGAGTCTTTCAGTTGATGGGATTTAAGTCTCAGTAGTTTTGTAATACACGGCGTGTAATTGATAAATACCAATATTCTAAGTTAAATAAATAAAAACCTCATAAATCTTATGAATAAAAATCTAAGTATGAGGAAAAAGCTTAACAATTAAATTATTTTGATGTTTTCAGATTGAGCACTAAAAGCAGAAATCCTGTATATGTCAAAAACAATTCCATTAATATCTGAGCTAAGATGATTAATGATGAGAGTTTGAAACAATCAGAAAGTAATTAACCAAAAATAAAAACATCTACATAGAAGCTGGAGAAAAAAAGTAACTGAAGTTCAGAAATTCCTACATGTAGTAGAAAGTACTTCAGGAAAATATGTGCTGAAAGTTCCTATCATGTTGTTACTATTATTTAAAGTCTGTCTGCTTAATTAGTTATTAAAAGATACTTAAAAAGAACCCGAATAAATTCTATTTTAGTTTTTAGTTAAAAGTGATAATAGATTTATTTTCAGGAACCAAGAGCAAAGTCAGGCTGTTGATCCTGACCATCATATAGAACTGCTGAACCAAATGTTAAGCCACGAAAGAGGCTTTACAGTCTCTGTTAAATAAACTGCAGGCTGACTGCTACATTACAATGCAAACTCTGCGCTGAATCTGTGCGGGATCAATCGCTAAAAATAAACGTCATGATCTTTTCTGATGTCTACCAATCAGATAAACGTCCGTGCTCCACGTTAACGCATGAGCATGACAGAGTCAGTTAGGAGGCGGGAACCTTTCTGGATCTGATCTCGGCTTTTGTGCCTGGTCCAGACACACACGCACAAATGCATACGGACAGATCCGTGCACTCACACACACACGCACAAATGCATACGGACAGATCCGTGCACTCACACACACACGCACAAGGTCTTACCTTAAATAATATCAATGCTCCAGCGAGGATTAAAGGATCACCAGGATTGTGAGGCTCATCCTCGATTGTCTGCCCTCCCTCTCTTTGTTTTTGTTCCCCTTTGCTTCTTTTTCTTATTTGCGTTTTAGCGTCAGAGCATTTCTGATGCCTCTTTACCTCCATAATTTACTGACTTTGCTCTGTCCGTGGCCTCATCTTCAGAGGGATTGTGGGAAACTTCTCAGAAATTAACCACGTGTGACATGAATTTTTCTGACAGAATTCAACAAACATGAGCGAGTTGACATGAGAGCAGAGTGGGTTTGAAAGCTTTACAGTAACTGCTGCCGCATGTTTGATCTGTGGACTCGCTAGGTTTTCCCTTTAGAGTTTCCACCTTTCCCCTCCACAATCAAACAATAAAGTCAGAGGAACAGTCACACTCCGGTGGGAATGAAACAATAGAGATGTGAGTGACCACAGACACTTCACTGCTCATATTGGTTTCTTGTTTCTCACATCATTTCCTGACATTCCTGAAATCATTAACTTTATTAACCTCTTTAGTAATATATAGGTGGATGTATGAGAAGAAAATTCCTGCAAAATATTCAGTCACTAAACTACTCAATTTGGATTCAGCCATACTCTTTATCTGCTAGTAGTGACATACTTCCCAGCAAAGATGATGATTGGCTGACTGCAGTTTTTTAACTATAAATATATTTGTGTTTAGTTTTCTTCATTCTAATGCTCACCAATGATGATGAGCTCTGAGTCGTGACCAAAAGAACGAGGTCTAAGTTTAGGCGGTCAGAGGTGCTGAGCGCTCCCTTAGAGTTAGGATGAGAAGCTCGTTCACCTGGAGAGAGCTCAGAGTAGAGCCACTGCTCCTCCATATCAGATGGAGCCAGTTTAGGAGACTCAAGCATCTGCTCTGGACGCCTCTCTAGGGAGGTGTTCCAGGCCCGGGGAAGACCCAGGACATGCTGGAAAGACTATGTCTCTCAGCTGGCCTGGGAACGCCTCAGGATCCCCCCAGAGGAGCTGGAGGAAGTGAATGGGGAGAGAGAAGTCCGGGCATCTTTGCTTAGACTGTTACCCCCGCAAAAAGATAGATGGATTTATTTATTTATTTTTGATAGCTACAATCTACCCACATTTCCTTCACAATGTACAACAAAGGTATACAACTTTTTCAATGAAAAGTTGTTGTCAAGTTGTGATGCAAGATGCCCCTCATAGCAAGCATGAAGCATTTTTTTCTTTATATTCATGTGACAAACCATAAGCTGAAGTGGATCAAACCATTTTCAAAAGTTCCAACTCAGCTCACTTTAAGGGGGTTTTGTGTGAAGTGAGTTCTGACCAGGAAGAGGAAAAGCGGCTATTTCTGTGACCATGTTTAACCAGCAAACATTGTCTTGCTGGAACCACCAAACCAAAGCCTGGTTTCTCCTCTTTTGAGTGTTATTCACGATCCGCACAGCGTGTGTGAAGGAAGGGCTGAATCCACAGTTTGTTCATCCAGAGTAAAGCAGTACGGGGAAACCCAGCGGCTGAACCGTCGTGACTCATCGCTCACTTTAGGACACAGTGTAACCGCCTGACTGTGTGCGTTTGATGCGAACGCCGCGTCCTGCAGTGAATCAGCTCATGGCCTCATATAGCTCAGTAACATCCGCGTCCTTTCCCAGCGGAGCCTCCATTATTCAGCACCGCAGGAGCTGCTGCTGGATCTCGGCGTGCTGACACCATCAGCGGCGTGCGCCTCCGCTCTCCTGCAGCCAAATGCAGCAATATTTCAGGAAAAGGACGCACGGCGGTGGAGCTGCGGCAAGAAAAGCTGCTTCCCGTTTGGCAGATGATGCTCTCACTCTTTTAGATCCATCTCCTGTTGCTTCCTCCTCGCTCCCCCGCCTGTGTGTGGCGGCTCCAGCCTGTGGCCAACACTCAGCTTTTCCATCTGACAACTTTGACATTAATTACGTGTTGACACTCATGTCACAGTTTTGTTTTTAAACATTATCTCATGACAAACGCCCTGCGGCGCTGAGCCGCCGAGCTCTAGCTGCGTGTTTGTGACGGCACCCGACGCCTTCGACAGAGGCCGCCTCGTAGCGCCGTAACCCAGCGTATCGGAAATTCAACCTGACAACACAGCGCCGGGCCGATCCGCTCAGAGACGCATTCAGTGACCCGTTAACATGTTCCAGGAACACCAGGCCGTGTGGGTTTCCTGGATGGAGAGCTGGGTCGACTTTGTTTAAGGGTTTTTTTTTTTTTTTTTTTTGGGAGAGGGAGTTGTTTAGATGCTTGAGGAGGACCACATCTGTCTGCTGGTCCAAACAAAGCCTGGGATGTCACCAGTGCTCCGTGGCCACTTTGTGACACACACTTAAGTTTTCATGTCAACAAAACGGTTTGATTTTAGCACATGTTTGTCGTATCTTTAATCATCAGCCATGTTTTTCCACACATGTTAACAAGAAGGAGGTTGGTAAATCCCACCCAATGAAAATATTTGAAAAATAATCCAGCATTAGAAGAACAGGAGTCTCCCTTCAGTGACTGATCTGCAGCAGCTCAGCATTTCCAGTAACTGTTGATTTGTTCAGTACAGGCTTACAGGAATTTCAGTGTTCATCACAGCAGAGCAGCTTAGGCTCCACAATGTCAATGAGTTCCTTCACTCAGGCTGCTTGTTTCAGGTTCTTCAGCCTCTCCTTCATTAATGGAAGAACTTTGAGCTGCTGGAATCATTCACTCTTTACATGCTGAATGTCTTCATTATGAGCTCAGGCTCATCCAGATAATTCAGGATTCAGGGTTTCTCGGAACTGAGGCATCCCTCCAAAGACTTGACGTTTCCAAGTTATTGGTTAGGCTGACATATGTACACTGGTGGAAAAGGATTGTCCACAACAACATTAACTCAAAATCAAGCCACGCTGGAAAACCAAATCCAGATTGAACCTAACAAATGAAAATAGTAAATGATTCTGTTCTAATGCTGAAACACTGAAATGATCAGTGAAATATGAATCTCTTTTATGGAAGCCCCAGAGGCTCAAAATCCAAATTTATTTGCAACCAGAGTATATTCTCACAGCAAGAAGTGATTTTATCAGATTATCTGTTAAACTCTGACTCCGGTCATCTTTTGATCGATTTAAAAAGCATCCCCAGTGATCTTTTAACCATGACTGTCGTCTTCAGCCAAATAAAAAAAAAAAACTTTCATTTTCTTGGACATAGTTTCAGAAATTCACCTCTGAGTTGTGGGTGGTACCATTGGCAAAGAGCAACCCCGCCCAACCCTCGGCTGGATCGTCGGTGGGAGCAGGCGGGTGGTGGGGAAAGGCACCTGAGATGAAGGTGAACACTGAGCTTTAGCGAGACTAAACGAGAAAAGGAAGTCAGGTTGTCCTTAACATTCAGTTGAATTTTAATATGCCTCTCCTCCTTAGTGTGATATATGCTATTATGTCTTTCATATTCATTTTTAACATCTGTCAGGGGACAGCAGATGAAAAATAGCCACTGGGTTAATTTAATGTGCACTGTCCCAGAGAAATAAATAAAATTTAAATAAATATTAACTTTAAAAGGCAAAAATAAAACACACACCACAGATTTTTTGAAATCGTATTTATTTTGACATCAGTGATTCACTATTTGCAGAAAGAGTTACAAAATGCACAGGTCTCCTTCATTGAGCACCAGTCAGCACACTACCTAATTTCTAGCTGCTCTTGCCTACGCAGACGCCTTGCACCCGCCCCTGTCTTGAGATATTTTCGTGATGGTGCACATGTGACTTCAGAGCAAAAAACGAACCAGCATACCCCGCGCTGCTGGCGATCTGTGCAGCGCTGCATCTACGTCATCTCAAACACTTATTGTCTTCCACTAGCTGACAGCCCTTCGCTCCCCCAACTCAACATTCAACAAAAATGACGAGCAATGTCGGAGCTATCCACCTGTACAGTTTTTGAAAGCTTTTCTGCTATCTTTTAAGATCAGAATTTGTGCGAATATTTAAAAAATAATTCTATTCAGTGACTGCTGTTCTGCTAGAGCCAGAAGAAGCAGAACAGCCTTGAGTCATGATACTGCCTCCACCGTGTTACATCAACAGAATACAATCCAGTTCTTTCTTTTAGTCTATCAAATCAACTAGTGTGTTCACATCTTTTTTGGTTATCTGATCTACAGGATCGTACAGGTTTTTTTTTCCTTAAAAAAAAGCAGAAATCAGAATCAATGGACAATTAAAAAAATCCTCATTCCCTAAATTTTCAGATTACTTTAGTCCAAATCATGGAAATTTCAAAGTTTTTTGTTCTTTAAAGGACATTCCAAAGCTTAGCTTCAAATCGATTCATAAAGGAGTGACTGATGTGTGCAGCGTGACCTCTTTCAATTAAACTAACAGCAGTCAAGTCCTTCTGATTAATCGCAGCAGACAGCCTCAGCGCCCAGCTGTGGTTAAAGCCGCCGCTGACACGTGACGCCACGCAGGGGGGTGTGTGTCAGTTCTGATCTCAAGCCCCATTTGCTGCTACAGTGCTTTTTAGCAACACACTGATATGTTAACCACTCCATAGGTGACGAAAATGAAAAAGAAAGTAAAAAAGATCTGAATCCATTTAAACATAACCCAAAAATAATCAGTTTCGGTAGGGAGACAAGTTTTCATTTAATTCACTTCTTAAGTAATCTCCTCATACTTGTCTACTTCTCGATGGCCTTTATGTCTCCAAAATCCCAAATTCTGTTTTCATCCGTGGGTGTAATTACAGATTATTGAATTCGAAGAAGACCAACATCATCCTATTCAATCCGATGAGCTTCTCTACCATGTGAAGGAGACTCTGAGAAACATGAAACACGACAAGAATGATCCCATCAAGTCCACTATAAGTCCCAGAAAGTCCATTATGTTGGTGTGATCGGGTTAAAGGCCTAATCCCAAAGACAAACACGAACAGTGAGCTGCAGCTTAAGAGAACAAGGAGGACGAGTGTTTGAGTACTTCAGGCAAGAAGCTCTGAAAATTAAATATCCACACGCCAACAGAGAATCAGCTGCAGATTTTTCAATTGTCAATAGGAATCAGTCTCAGCTGGAACTTTATGGGTGTGATTCTGTTACCATGGCACCAGATGAATGCTTTTAGTTTTTGAAACTTATTTGTTCAATGCTAACAGTCTGTGTTTCATTTTGAAGCTACAGTTGTAAAAAATCAATTGTTGTGAAGTGAACTTTATACACAATTACATCACAGATCAACAGTCTGACATCTGCAGCATCTGCAGCTCTTTCTCCAGCTCAACCTGGAACATATAGGAATTTCATACGGACACGGGATTCTCCAAGACAACTTTACCCGGGTGGAGCATGCAGAAAACACCTCAGCTGGAAGGTTTCCAGGACATATCCACACCTTCAAGGCTCCTTTTCTGCTCTACTCTAACATACTCAACGATAATCTCTTTTTATTTGGAGCTAAGGGTCAAAGGATTTTCTACTGAGTACATTCACGTTATCACAGAGAGGAGATTCCCCCTTTTCAATGAAAGACCTTGACCTCACGCCTGAAACTACTGATCATCTCAGCTGCTAAGTTTTCCAGGGATCCAGAGCTGATCCAGTGATCCTTATAGGATTGAAGGACAACCTTAGAGTCCCTCTTGAATCTGAGTCTCAGCGTTCCTCTATTCTTCCTTCAACGCCTTTCCCTTCGAAGGAACGAATTAATTTCTGTTGGTCATATAAGTATACCCCTGTTAGAAAACAATAAAGTTAATTAGCTTTATTGACTTCATATTGTTTAATAATTTAGACTGAATCAGATTCTAACATTTAAGATTTGTTTTATAGCTTTTTCTGTTAATTGAGAATGCCCCTGTTGGGATTTATTACTTTATAGATACACTAAATAAATATTTAAATCAAGAAATACTCAGAAATGCAACTTTGAGTTGAATTTTCGTTCTATACGTCCTCCATCATCAGAAGAATTCTACAAGAACATGTTAAAACACCATTTGCAACAGTGGGTCTTTAATTCTGTAGTTTGTCACAGTGAAGTAGAAGTCTGAGACTAAATTCAGTGTAGGGATGCTATCATTAAAGTTTATGTGTGACTTTTAAGGATAAATCTGCAGATCCATGGATCAGAGCGACTCTTGCTAACGTTCTGACTGTTTGTGTTCATCTGCGAGCAGTTTGTGCGGCATCATCCCGGGTCTCAGCAGCATGCTCCTGCCTCGGATGAACCCCTTTGTCCTGATCAACATGGCGGGAGCACTGTCCCTCTGCATCACCTACATGCTCATAGAAATCAAGTAAGCTCTAATCTCTCTGTCCTGGAAATCTGTAAACTTTAGCCTGAGCCATCGCAGACTCGTCCAAGGATCTGAGGAACTTGGAGGAGGAGAATTTTCTTTTTTATTCTCTTTCTTCTGAGATGTTTCAGCTGAAAGAACAGAGCTAAATATATCTCTGCAGATTAATTATATATAGTATTTTAGCAGAAATTCAAACCTGCTTATGCTTTAATGATGGATGTGGTTTTAACCAGTTAATGTCTGTATATTTGCCCAGAATTACGGATGAATACGTGATACAGCTCTGAAAATAGAGTAAAATGAGGGAGTTTGTACGATTTTGTAGCGTACCCAACAAGTTAATTTAGTGAGGCACATTGCATTTGTTCAATGTTAATAGAGAGGGGCCTTAAAATAGGAAAAGAGCACATCTCTGATTTGTCCATCCAGCAAGTCATTTTTACTTTACAAGAAATCTTATAGTAATATATTAAAATCTAGAAGCAAGGAGTTCCACACAAACAAAAAAAGAGGTTAAAAAAAGCTAACTGTTAGGTAGAATTTCTTCAATCTGAACGTTTTTCCGCACAATAATAGTTTTTTATTTGCTAGTTATGAGTTAATAGTTTATATTTTTTGCATTTCTATTTACATAATTGTAGTCCATTTTGATTACAGTGACAAAAAACTAATTAAATAAGAGAATTATAAAGTAATTCTGTTTAATAAAATGTCTTCAGATGTCTTGTGAAAATTTCTTGAATCAAGCAATTTGATTTTTTTGTCTTATATCAAGTTTTTTGTTGTCAAGAGTATGTAGCTAAAGGATTTTGACTAATTTTAGTAACAATTTGCTTATTTTTAGATGCTAGTTCTTAATAAGACAAACAAAATTCTCGACTGCGCTGATTTTGAGAAAAGCTTGAAAAGGTGTAGAACAAGGGAAGTTAAATGAACTTAAAATCGGGTGAAATGTCTTAAATGTAAAAAAAAAAAAAACTATTTTAAATGTTTGCAAGTTTAAAAAAGTTTCCAGTAAGTTGCTTTAGTCATAATGTTGTAGTGTGACAGAATGTGAGCCTGAACAGGAATAGCTGGGAAGATACATTTTAAAGAAAGTAAGATAGCTCTGCAGTTTTAGTTTTTTATTTCTGAATCAGGTTTGACATGGTATTTGTTGAGAAAATATATGGAGTTTTACACACACTCCTAAAAACGTATGTTTATCTCAAACTAAAGATGCTTTTCTGTCTGTTTTTGCAAGACCAAATAAAGTTTGAAGTTTTAAGACCATATTTCAGATAAAATCCTAGAGGATTACGGGAAAGGAGAGTGTTTTAGAGTCACTATAGTCACTAAACTCCTTATAAATTACTTTTAAAGAACACAAAAACAGGCAGTTGGTGTCTCTACATTCTCAATGAGACCTTTCATTTTTACATCTGACGGTGATGATAGGGAGTGAAGTCCAAGTCCTCATCTCTGTCTGAAACCAGTTCAAAAGTTCGTCTGATTCTCAAACCTGAGGCAAACTGGTTTAACTGTGGTGTCATACTTTGACTGCAGATGGTTCCATTCACCAAAATCCAGAGTTTTCTAACATTTTTACAGTTTTTATTACTGTAGATGAGCGAACAGTTATTTTAGGTTGTCATGGTAACAAATTGGGATTTAGTTTTTCCATCAGGCATGAGATGTGCACAAAATCTGGAACTGTTCAGACTATATTACTAATATATGAAATAAAAAGCAGTTAAAGAAAATGCTTTAATATTGTAAACGTGTTGACTTGAAGTCCTTCTCACTTGTGCGTCGTCAGTAACTTCAACGCGGTGGACACAGCATCAGCAGTCGCCATTGCTCTCATGACGTTCGGCACCATGTATCCCATGAGCGTCTACAGCGGCAAAGTTCTGCTGCAGGTAAGGCCGGCCTTTCCGGACTCCAGGAGCTCCCCCTCCATCTGTGATGTCACTCATGTCTGTCTCTCCTGCAGACCACGCCCTCCCACGTCATCGGGCAGCTGGACAAGCTTCTCAGAGAGGTGAGGTTTTAGTGACTCTTCTTTCCAGATTCACGGTTTCATCCAGGTGCTTGAAATCCGTGAATTTCAGTGTTTAAAAAGCACAAAATGTTTGGAAAGACTTCATAGTTCCAAAGTAAGGAGAATTTAGTCTTAAGGCATTAAAAACTAGAGGACATCTTTATTGAACGAGAAACGGATCATGAACTGAAAAAAAATAATGAAAATTAGTTACTTTTGATTTTTAATTCTCATGAAAGAGTCTAATGGTTTTCTCCTTCCAGATCTCCACTTTGGACGGGGTTCTGGAAGTTCGGAACGAGCACTTCTGGACCGTTGGTTTTGGATCTCTGGTGGGTTTTATTTGAGTTTGTCTTTCTGTCTAGTTATCAGGAACGTTCTCCTCCTTCCATCCTCCTGTTTACTCTCCAAGTTCAGGTCTTCCTGTATCTCCCACTCCCGTGTCCGCCATAGCATCACTCTGTGAGATGGAGTGATGGAGTGACTGTATGCGTGCTAGAGGGGACGGTGGGGTTTCCCACCCCGATGAAAAGAAGGAACAAGTCATTCATGCGGAGCTTCCCCCTGCTGCTCTCCTTGGCCGGTTTTGTGAGGCAGCTCTGTTGTCGTTTCTGTTGGAGCTCCACTGTTAGTTAGTTGAGCCTTTAGACAAACGCACTGCCTCTGCAGAAACAAATAACACAACTTCAGGGTAGAAGCTCATCAAGTCAAATTGTGTCCATAAAGATCAAAAGATTTCCAAAAAAAAAAAAAAAAGACACTAAAGTGTAGATGTCGAGTGAGAAAATGCCTTACCAGCCTTTCGGCATGGTGGTAGAGGGTTGATGATAAGGTCTTGTTTGCAGCCTTTTATTTTATTAATCCAAAACTTTTCCACAATAACATGAAAGACTTATGGGATAAACCATTTACTTTATTGTAAGTAAAACCTCAAAAATTAAACGTTAGCATCAAGCTAGCGGACTTTACTTTATGTGCTAGATCAATCCCTATTTTTATGGATCGATTATTGATCTATTAAGCTTAGATCGATTCAAATCGATTAATCGGTTTTAACAACCCTGCCCTAGCAAATGCTGATGCTCACAGCTAAAGTGCTCTCTAGTGGTTATGGACATTTGATTGTTTCAAAATTCCAAAAGTACTCCCAGCAAACTGTGCAAAAAAATTAAAAAAACAGTACCTTTTGTGCTGCAATCACTCTGAATGGGGTTTTGTGCGTCAATTTCCGTTCCCCGCCTCTTTTCTTGATGTGGATTAAATGTAATTAAGCTGGACGCTTGTCCAAAAACGTATTTATACACTTGATGTGTGTGGGAGGAGCTACCGTCCAAAGTTTTTTGCCGTATCGCTGCATGGAACCATTAACCTAATGTCTGTATCTCAATGCATGAAAGACACGAATGATGCAAGGAGATTAGGTTTTCTTTCTTTTGTTTGTTTTTTTACAAGCTCTACAAAAGCATCTGAGAATCATCTCTCCATATCTGAGTTCATGAAATCATTCAGAAAGTGTCCCAGTACAGGGAGGTTCACCATCTACTGCAGGACGGCCGCTGTCAGTGCTGCTGCTCGCCCTGGATCCCAGTTTGACTTGATGCCCCACATTAGTCCAAGGGAAAAAAATGAGAATAAAATACAATAATGACTTAATACTGAAACTGGACACCCCTGACATGCAAATCATGTTTGATGTCAAAAGGATCCAGCTGTGAGATTGTGTTTTTAATGTTCTGCTCTTGTTACTTTGGCTCCTTCTATTATGACCTGCAGTATTTCCTGGGTTTGATTGTTATCAACTGTTTATTACAATTAAGTGCTAAAAGACTCTTCAATAAAAACAAATTCAGTTCACATTTACCACACAAACTAGGACTGACTGAAAGTGCTGAGTCTCAGAGCTCTGATCCAGAGAAGCTGTTCTGACTGCTGTTCCTCCAGCTGCCTTTAGGGGGAGGAGCATCCTCTATTTACCTTTGTTTACCTTCCTGCAGTTTGTGTTGTGCCTCAGTGCTATCGATGCTGCCGCTCCCGCTGTTGTCGTTTGCAGTGTCGCTGCAGTTACACAACGGTCCGCTGTTGGCCCAACGCTAACAGAGCAGCTGTCCAAACTGATTTGAGCCTCTGACTGCACTTCTGCCCCTCCCCGGGGCATCACTTGCTGTGTGTTCCTGTGTGTGAGTGTGACTCTGTCCTTCTGAGGGCTGCATGTTTCCAGGAAGACTGCAACTGGCCACAACAGACACCCTGAAGGAGTGTTTTAAAGTGGGGGTGTGCAGGTTCATTAGGAATTCCTTCTTCTGCACCGAGGAGAGCTTCCACCTGCTGAGGGTTGTTTATTTAAAAAAAACAAAAATTGAGATCGTTTCTTTAAGAACAGCAAAATAGACTTCAGTGAACAAATTCATCTTAAGGAATAAAGCTTTTTCATATTCATTCTAGTTGTTCGGCATGGTGGCGTAGGCGTGATGCTGTGGGCTTGTTTTTTACTGATTCAAGCAGAAATTTCTCTGTATATGACAGTGTTTTCTGCACTATATAAGGCGCACCGTCAGTGACTGGTCTTATTTGAGCTTATCTCATATTTGTAAACGGCAAACTAAACTATGGGTGTATTTTGCAAGACAAAAGAGTCAGAGATGGATAAATCTGTACGTCAGTCAGACTTTATTAACTGTGTTCACAATATCTCGGACTGCAGCCCAGTCTCAGTAAAATGTGTACATATGCCACGCTTTGGGAAATACCGTCTATAATATACGCCAAAACCGGTTTTTGCGTGCATATAATACGGCCGGTCCTAAACGTGTTAAATGTGTTTTCCACGATTGACACGTCCCCTGGTGGAGGCGTGAGCATCACAGACAGCCCCACTAATGAACAATTTGCTTTTCTAACCCTAACCATAACCGTAATCCTAACCTTAACCAGGAACGACGTCATTTAGAAAAGAGCCGGAGGATTTCTGACCACGTGGAACATGTACGCATTTTACTGAGAGTGTGTTGCTGACCAAGTCTGAATTCCCTCCCTGGTCACTAACTTCTAACAAACTGGATAGTGTGGGACTATTTAGTGTCCTGGATTTTAAAAGCAGTTAGGACACCATGCTCATATTTTTTTTTTTTTAATTTTCAAATATTATGTCAGCGATTTCACCAAAATAAAAACCTGATTTTCATAGAAAATTTTTGTAGAGTGTTTATAAATCCATTGGATTCTGATGATGAAAACTTGGATGGTTTGTAAAAATAAATTTAAATTTTTTTTTAATGCACTGTCTTCAAAACGCAATGCATTGTGGTCTATATTCACAAATCTACTGAGGATCAATGCACACTAGTTTTTTTGCTCAGACTTCTGGGAAATTTTCAGGGCACTGGATTCTAGAATTGTAGATTCAGACAACCAGACAAAATGACAAACACCCTACAGAGTGCTTTAAGTAGAGAGTAGTGAAGGAATTTGGACACGTTTTGCGAATTATTTTTAATTTGCAGTTTAAGCAGACATCTCCAAAGCCTTCTCTGGCAGTAGTCAAAAAACTGCTCTGCTTCTTTATGAAAGTTAATTTTCCACATTTAGGTTGAAAGTTTGTGAAGGAATGTCCAATAATATGTGGGAGGAGTCTTGCTAACGGATCTAATGAAAACTGATTCACAAAAGTTGTTTTAAGCTACATTCACATCTCAACAATGCGCGTTCAAGTGGCCACTTCCTATATATAAAAAGTCTATGTAAACGCACAGAATGACTGCAGGATTAAAAAGATTTCCTGTCAAATTTACTTCTTGTTCTTTGCCCCACCCCCATTCACTCTCCTGTGTTCTAGGCTGGCTCCGCCCACGTCCGTATCCGGCGGGACGCCAATGAGCAGCTGGTTCTGGCTCACGTCACCAACCGCCTGCTGCCGCTAGTCTCCACCTTAACGGTTCAGATCTTCAAAGACGACTGGACGCGCCCCCTCCTCACCAGCGCCCTGGCCTCCCCCTCCGTAGCACACCCCCAGGCTGAAAGCTACACCGCCTCCTCATTGATGCCCCCTGTCCTCACAGGGGGAGAACTGGACCCGCTGACATCCACCCCCACCAAACTGAGCAGCCCCCCACCAGAATTCTCCTTTAACACGCCGGGGAGGAACGTCCCCCCAGTGTTGTTTGCTGCGGCTGGCCCCCACACCCACAGGCCCTACGGAAACCTGGGACTCGCCTACGGGGCGGTACCCTACTCTGGCATGCCGAGCCAGGGGCTTATGCGACCCGGGGCGGGGCTGGGCTTGGGTGTTCCTGGAATGGGGGCGGGGTTCGGGTTGACTCACAGCTACGGAACGGACTTTAGTAGCTCAAGGGCCCCCCTCCGGTTTGGAACCAACAATCCTTTGGGGCTTCAGACACAGTACAGACAGTACCAGCCCTGACCTCCTGAACCCTGCCATGTGGACCCTCCCCTCACATGAAAACTGTCAGTGCAGCTTATGAACTTTGAGTATGGGGGTTCTAGTTTCCAGGCAGCAGAACCTGTGATGGGATCTATCTGAGCATCCTTTACCTTCAAACCTGAAGTGTTAGAACCTGAGATGACCGTGTGGAGTGAAGACGAGAGCAGATGCTGGACATGAAGGTTTCCGGTTCTCTGAAGCTTCTGAATGAGACCCCGACTCTCCGGGCCTCGCTTCAGCTTCTGACCCACCTTCAGTCTGAGGACCAAACACTGTTCTGCTACAGGAGGAGAACAAAGTCCAAAACCAGTTCAGATTGAGTACATGTTAAGAATGTATCCCAGAATGATTCAATCTTGGAGCCTATGAGTGTTTACGAAGTCACATCCAGAACTTTTTCCAGAGAAAGTCTAACTTAAATCGTCCCAGCAGCCACGCTCAGATGGGATGTTTTCATATTGAAGCTGTCAAAAGAAAGGTTGCTCCTCCCACCCTTTAGACTTCAGTCTGAAGCTTTTGTTCATTCCTTTGAACGCTGAAATAAACCCAAGCTTGACACCAAACGTTGCCAAAGCTGGTCTACGTGTGAACTACGGTTATTGAGTTATGGGTGTGGCCAGATCAGTATCTACGTTTTTGCTTGTTTTCAGTTCTGGTTTCTGTACATTTAAAGAAGTTTGTTTGCTCCACAGCCATTTTGTTGAAGTTCACGTTGTTGATGTTTTTTTTTTGTGTCTTCATTTTCCATAAATGTTGATGTTTTTTCCTGCTGCACCTTCTGTCTCCTGGTTGGTCAAACGTGAGCGTCAAACTCAATGCGACTGTGTTGTTTGCACTAGTAATGTTTACAGTCGCACACATCTGTGTTACATCAGTTTCCGCATTATGTTAAAAGGTTTGATCCCTGAGATGCTCATTTTAGGGGATTTCCACTCCATTCATAATCTAGTTTTGCTACATTCTGAATTTCAGCAGCTCCCAAGTCTGTGATCTTTGCTGGTGACGGTTCATTCATTTGCTCTGTCTGCATTTGTGGGTTTTATGTTTTTGATTAAATTGAGTCCCACCTACCTTGTTTGTTTTATTTTGAAATTATTACATTCTTTATCCTCTTATTCAATTTTGTAGTCATAGTGTTGCTGGAGCCTATCCTTGCTACTGTTGGGCTTCTATGGAAAATGTGGTTATTAAAAGGATGTCAGATTTTTTTTAACAAACAGCAGCATTTGTGCTTTGACCCTCCCCAAAAAGTTAACCTTTTAATACCAGAGATTTTATCAGCAACACTAAGTAAAACACAATCTTTAAACTATCGTCACTCTTCAACCGTTTGTGCAATTAGCTCTGATACTGTAGTATCTGTGCTGTTTTCATTAACGGTGGGAATTTCGCTGGTTGCATAAATGGTTGAAGGGTTACAGTAGTCGAATGAATACTTTGCTTTACTTAAGTCAAATAACGTCAATCCTGGAGCTAAAGTGTCCTATGGCACCAGAGGTGTTGCAGATGAAACCTAAATAACAAGCTCGTTAACTCTTCAGCTGTTTACATAAGCAACATAAATCAGCTGATTCACGTTGATTGCTTAAACTCAGTGTTGCAAATCAATGCAAAGCTGATTTGTTTGCAGCAGAATCTGCTAGAATTACCAGATCTGCAGGATGTCAACACTGGAGCTAAAGATGGATGTTAAAGGGTTAAGAAACAGCAAATTTTTTAAGTTTTATTTTTTAGCAATAATGCACTTAAGTAAAGAAAAATCTGACATCTTGAATATTTGTTTAGTCTCAAACTGTTGGTCAAATTCCCTTGTATTTCCTCCTCTAATCCCACTTGTTGGGGCGACCCTTGACCTTTCCTACAGGTTTTGCAGTGATGGCAGAATCCAGCTGCTCAACAGGTCAGTGACTTTGTTTCTGTTCATCGATGATTCTTTTCAGAACATTTGATACAGGCAATCTAAATGATGGTGTTCTTCGACTCAGCGATGCTTTCACTTTAACCCCTTCACATCATGTGCGGCTAATTCGCATAGTTCAGTTGAATCCAGGATTACAATCACCTTGACTGGAAAAAACACTCAAGAATATGTTTATATGACTGGAAATAAATTCAGGCATGAAGGTTTAAATGTGACTACAAAATAAAGAACGTCTCTTTCTCCTTCTCAATTAGACATTTTTATTTGTCCCACGAATGTTACCTTCAGCATGTGGCAAAAACAAAACGGTAATAAAACTGACCGTGTAAAGTAATGATACTGAGATAAAAACCAGAGAATATACAAAATAAAATGTCATGTGAATTAATTGCCCCGTTTGTCAATAAAAACAGAATAAACAAAGTCAGCAGAGCCTGGATTAGACACTGAAGTATTAAAAACAAAAAAAGAGACTCTTTTTTTGTTGCTTTTCTTTCTATGAGATTATTCCAGTGAAGATAATAACTAATATGTTACAGCAGTCTTTGTTGAGATTAATCAGAACTACCGACTGTACATTAGAACTGGACAGAGTGAGTGTGACATCACCCATACTGAATTAAGTCATTCTCATTCTGAAGTCTGGATTTTTTTTGCGATTCAAACGCACGTTGGAACCAGCCGATGTAGATTAGTAGTGATTGGCTTGAGTTATTATAAGTCTTTGTTTCTATGGCAACCACTCACTAATCAGGAGTGAGCTTGTTGGAAGGCCACACCCCTTCCACTTGAGAGATGCTTTAGGAGAATCTTTCAATTAAAAACAAACAAGAGACGTGTACTTCTATTTAATTAGTCAGTTTATAACTTTAAATAAAGAAAAAATATATACAATTTTTGAATTTGCAAAAACATTAAAAAAAAAAAGGTAGCAGAGCAAAAAATGGTTATTCTGACAGATAGAATGGCTGAGTAATACCTGTTTATTTCTCTAGAGAAGTCTGTGATTTTGGCTATGGGATCCAGTATGTAGTTCTTGTTTGGAACACCAGGGAGGGGTCATTTGGTCCAGTTCTCATCTACAGTTAATGGTAAGAGCATATAGACGTCTGTCTTATTGAACTCAGGTTTTCTCCTCATCCAACCTGTGGATGGACCGAAACAGGTCAGTGTTGTAGAGATCTATGGACTGAGCTAAAGGAAACACTGATTTCTTTTCAAGCCGCTTTCAAGCTCCAATCCGCATTACTGTTCAACTCCAAAAAACAAAGCAAACGCTGAGGGGACGGCACAGATGGTCAGATGCAGCATGGATGACTGGAGCCCATGACCCTCATCTGGTGTTGGGAAATCAAAAGGATCCCGGAGTGGATCCTGCGGTCCGTGAAGAACACAGATGAACCTGAAAAGGAGCTGGGCAGAACTCTCACCTGGAATTCAGACTAGCAACCTCGCTGATGTTTCCACAGTCAAATGAAACTGTTGGTTTTGCTCTTTGTGTAGGATCATAGAGTCCCAGCTGAATGACTTTTAAAGCTGGTTTTTAGCCTGAAAACACAACTGTGGCTGTTTGTAACAGCTCCATGCACGCTGGCAGAGAAGTTATAAACCTAAGTGCCTCGTCTGAAGGATTTCATTTCCGCTTCAGAGGAGGATAATCTGTCCTCTGTTTGTTTTTGGCTTTCATGGGGAGATTTTGAACAGTCAAAGATGCTCTTTGCCCCCCCGAAGCTTAGCGGGACTTCTGGACGTGTTTTGGAGCCTTTCACTTCCTTGTTACAAAACAAATGGTTAAGAGCTGGTAATCTGTTGCTGAAAATACCCCAGAATCAACAGAGAGTTGTGCAGCATTTCATTTTTCTGGATCATTCTGGCTCCCATCAAGATATTATTGAAAACCTTCTGATCGGTCCAGGATTTTTTCACTTTCCTTTTCAAATATATATATATATTTTACCAAAACTCATTTGCATCACTTCATCATAGATCCACTTCAATGAAAATTATGTTTTTAACATGTTCTGGTGGCATTTTTTTCATGATGAAGAACATATATAAAGAGAAGAGCTTTAAGTTGCATATCTGAGTATTTCTTTATTCAAATCGCGGTGAATCAGGAGAAGAAGAAAAAATGCTGCTTGAAAAAGAGCTTATTTGTGACGTAGAAAATAAGCTGATCATATTCTGACGTATTTACTTGTAGACAACTAGATCCATGAACATCTTTGTTTTCCTCGTCTGAGCTGACGAGGTGATAGCTGATAGCACTAATATTGCTCGCCATTTTTGATGCACCACTATTGTTAAGTTGAGGGGCTGTAAGCTAGTAGAAGCTACATTCACACCGCCAATGGCAACACGCGTTCAAGCGACCACATCCAATGAAAGCCACGTGTTAAAGGAGGTATATGTGCGTTTCAGGGTTCTGTGTTCATGTGTCACTATGAACATTTAACTAGAGACGTTTGGATGGAGTTGCTCTTTTTTCAGGGCAGTGCCAATTTTTAAGGTTTTCATGAAGAGGTATTCATCTAGTCCCTCATTCAAACTGTTTATTTCTCCTGACCATCCGTCTCTGTATCGTGTCGTTTGTCATCCATCTCTGACATGGTCATACAGAAAACTAAACTGTGTTCACATGTGACTTTCCAGATTTTCAGAAGAACCGTGTCTCAGGTTCTGCCAGTGTTCTGATGCATGAGGCGACGCGTTAAAGGAAAGCCCCCCTGCCCGGGACAGTGTGCGGTGAGCGGCTGTGGTCGGCAGCATCTGCGTTGTCAGGATTTGCTGAAGTCAGAGGTCGCAGCGTGTGGCCTTGGCTGCCGCTAACTGGAGCAGAAAATGCAGTGATGGGGGGGGGGGGTCGTGTGCGACGTCACCGCGCTCACAGAGGTTATCATATCATTTCTAACATGCGTGTATCAGATGGCATCACCCTCCCCAGGAACCAGCAGTGTTAAACTGTGAAATCACTGTTAATCTCCTGAGTGGGTTGTGTAACCCTGGCAGCGAACACTGTGTTCAGACAGACCAGATCACTGCATCTGTTTACCACAACCTGCAGATTAAATCAGACCTCACACTTCAAATAGAGACTAATCCCACACACACAAACACTCGCAAGTACACAAACACGCAGGAGTGGAGACGCTGAGCTGACCCTCCAACATCACAAACGCTGCAGCTTTTCAAGTCCAACTTTTGTTTCATCTGTGGTTCGTCTCTTTAGGCTCTGGATCTGAAATCGATGCAACTTAAGATCATTAATGGATCTCCATCCAGATCTTCCTGCAGAAAAGATCCCAGTCACTCTAGTTTTAAGTTTTAAACACCCGCTCCAATGAAAATTGTTTTTTAAGATGTTCTTGTGGCATTTTTCTGATGATGGTGGACATATATTAAGATTAAAATCATATTTTTAAGTATTTCTTTAATTGCTGTAATTCAGGAGCAGACAAAAATACAACTTGAAAAAAGTAGTATTTGTGATATAGAAAATACGCTTGGCAAGCCACAAGCTCCCTGCTCCGCTACATTCTGATGCATCCACCAGCAGACAAATAGATCCATGAATATTCCTGTTTTCGGAGTGGGCCTCTAAAAATAAAAACAAGGACAATTCACCCCTTTATTTTTGTCTCCAGGATTTGTCTTGATTTATATACAGAAAGTTTTGCCAACCACAAGTTTGTTTGTTTTTTAACCAGCAGTTTTTTAGAGCCACGTTGAGGCAACACCTAAGAACATTTCATCTATGTCATGGACTGAACTCCTCTGAAGGCCTTTTTCCTAAGTTACATGAAAATCCAATGTTCTGTGTGCGCGTGTGTGTGTGAGTGTCTGGGTCAGCGAAACAAATCCATGCAACTTTTTAGGGTTGAATTCCACCAAGTTCCACATTTTGTTCAATCCCACTTGGATTATCTTTTGGAAAAGCATCAGCACCAGTGGTCCCTAGTGGTATTTTAATTATGATGATGCTGTTTTTGTCCAAAATATCAAAATCTGTGAATTTTCTAGGACATAGTTTCTGCAGATTGACAGGAGTTTATTAGAAATTCACCTCTGAATTGTGGGCAGGATGGTTGGTGCAGAGGAACCCCACCCCTCTTCCAATCAGCAATAACTGAGAGTTCTCTGTCTTGTGCTAGCTTACAGCCCATCCAGGACTCTCTATGCCACAAATACAATCTTTTTCAAAAAGCATTTTTTTGTTTTCTCTTGATTTACAACAATTTGAATAAAGAAAACTCAGAAATGCAGTTTTCAGCACAACTTTCTTTATATATCTTCCACTATCAAAAAAAGTTCCCACGAATATGTTAAAAACGCAAAGACACATTTTTTTGTCATCGGAATGTTTAAATGTTACCACACCACAAGGGAGAGCTCACGTACCGGAGAGTATGGTTATGCGGCCGCCCCCTACAGGTCACGCTTAAGAAGTAGAGTTAAGGATTGATCCAAGTCTGCTGTGCCACAGTGTTGTGTACTTTGACCATGTTCGTTGACAGTATGGTTGTTAGGTGGAGGCCCAAAAGGTGGATCTTTGGGCAGCAATAGTCAGACTTGTCTCGCCCAAATGTTTTGCTTAATTCTAAAAGGCTGATGATACTTGCACGAATTTACATGCAACCAGCACAAAAAGTGATGGAAATTCTCAGTGGTCACACATAATATGAGCAGCCAAGATACACACTGCTGCACTGGCCACACATATTTTAAAGAGTAACCAAACAGGGAAGTTGGAGGCTGACTCCACTCTAGCCAAACTTTGAAGATCGAGTGAGAGGGGTGGGTCTTTGGAAAAGGACTGTTATCATTACTGGAGCTGAGGGATTTGACCAACCATGAAATTCAAAATGTAATACCTTGAATCAACATGTAGGGGGCAGCACACAGGGGGTTTTTGACTTAAAAGCTTTGAATTAAACAAGTTTATTTTAATTTGTCAACAATTTGACAATGGTCAACAGACAGCACTTTTAAAGCCCCATTTATAGAGATCAACACCCAAAAAATGGATTTAGGATTTGGTTACCCTTTAATTGCATCCAACGGGGGCTTGTGTTGTTGGGCGCATGTATTTAAAGTTAAGCTTAAAGTTAAAGCCCCATTAACTGTCAAATTTATCCCCCACATTTGATCCATCCGCCGGAAGAGTGGTGAGCTGCAGGCACAGCTGCTCTCAGGAACCATTTGGTTGTTTAACCCTAACCGTGAACCCTAACCATAAACCTAACCATAACCCCTTCCTCTGGGTTCTTGCGGCCAAGGAAGACGTTCAGCACTGGTCGCATGTATTTAGAAAATTATGTGCGAATAGACACTTTTCCCCCAAAAAAGTTTAGATTTGGTGACAAAAAAAAAAAAAAGAAAAAAACCTGGAAATGTTGCAGTTCCTCAAATGACCACTGGAGGCTGGAATCAGAAAGAAAAATATTTGACTTTCATGTCAAATACTTTATATAAGTAAATACTTCCTCATATCAATTATTTTTTAAATTCCATTAATTACAATTTTTAAAAGCACATTTTTTTTAATATTAAGTTTTTACTATTAAATCTTAAAATGCCTATAAAGTAAACAGAAACGTCATTTTTTCACAGCTTTAAAAGCCGTCAGTTTATGCGTCGACCTCTGTTACCCCCCCCCACCAATAATAAAAATCCCCAAAAGATATTGCTTTTACAGATATGAAAAACAACCCACTTTACCCATCTCCCACTGCTGCGTTCTGGTATGTTTTTGAAACGATGCTGCTCAACAGAGACGGTTTCTCTCTTATTGGATCTTCCTCTGTGCTCCAAATCCCTCAATTTAATTTGCACATAATGAGGTTAAATAGTCAGAGGGAGCTTAACACCAACATTAAATCAAATTATAACCATTTCCCGCCCCCCTCCCTCCCGCCCTCTTCATCTTGTGTTTGTCATCGTGTTAAAACTTCTTGAGGATCAAGTTATTAGTTATTTGGTCTGGAAAGAGGTCAGCTGAGGCTGGAGCACAAAAGGAGGTTTGATTAGTGTAAACAGGGTGCAGCTGGGGAACACAGGACCCTGTCAGAGTCCTTTACATGCAGTCGGACAAACTCCTAACAAGCTGTCGGGACAGAACTTTTTAATGAGATGAAAATGTCTTCATTATTTTTTGTGCTGTGATTTATTCTTAGGGAAAATTCCACTTGAATTAGTGCAGCTTAATATCAGAAATTGGCTTAAATCAACTTTTTTTGGAGCCCCCTCACCTCCAGCGGCACCTGTGTTGATGAAACGTTTCATTTTCTCAGCTGGAATCGGCCACCGTTTCCTGCCTTTGACCCAATCACCCAGATTTCTGCTGCTGCAATCAGGAGCGTGGCTGTGTGAAAGATGGTGCTGACAGTGAGGCGGGTGGTGGTGCGACCGCAGCACTTCACTAACACGAGGCTGGTGTGAAGCACCTTCACACCTCTGCTGGGAGGTGGAGGACTTCCTCTAAAGCTGTTTATCATCTATTTATCAAAGGTGTAGCTCTCTCCCTGCGACCTTACACGCAGCAGCGCTCACAGGGGTCAGAGGTCCCTGGCGCTGTTTGACACTGCAGTAACGCCGCTGCAGCAGCAGGGCGGCGCCGCTGAGCAGAGCGGAGACTCCGGTGTTTGATGCTGATGCTGTTTGACGTGTCGCTGCCTCCTCGCTCAGCCGCAGTCAAACACAGAGTGCTTCACTCCCATTAACAATGCATGGTGCGTCGGCGTGTGTGTATCTTTGCGTTTTGTGTAGCAATTTTGTTGAAAGAAGGACGGATCCTCCTTTTGTGAGTCCACATGTGGTGGTACAGTCAGTGTACTTTTGTGTAAAGCAGAACCTTTTCCAAGCTGTAACACAAACAGATGTTTCTGCTGATGATGACCCTCTGATGCAAACCTCACCTCTTATTCTGGTCAAACTGAATCACACAGTTGAGTTTAGTGTTTATTTCTTTTTTCCGATAAGATTGAAATGATCTTTGGCAGGATTTACTTAGAAGATATTGATCATTGAAAGAAAGAAACATATTTAAAGTGTTACTCCGATCATCTTTTGATCTATGGTAAAAGTGTTCCCAGTGTTGGTTATAATGATGATGCCGTCCTACGACAAATACTTGAATAAAGAAATACAAGCAATTTCATTCTCAATTTTCTTTCCATATATCCTCTATCAGATAAATGTCACAAGAACATGTTAATACTCCCAAAACACCATTTTCATGGGAGTGGATCTTTAAAATGTACTTCATGGCAGCTGTGGATCCAGACGACCTTCAGACACAGATACAAACTCTGGATAAATATGTTCAAGTTCATTCATTTCATTTTATGGACTGAAAGTTGCATGAAGATCCAGAAAAAACAGCATGAATCTTTGCAAACCAAACCACAGGGATGCAAGTTGGCTCTAAGATGATGGCATTGAATGGGGTGTGGGACGGGAAGTAGCTGCTGGCTCCAAGAGGTCTAAATTCCATAGACTTCTATTAAGAACAAACTCAGTCATTATATTTGTCAGAATAAGCACTCTGATACGTTTGTGAAAACATGTTCTTGCTAATTCTTTTTTTTTAAAACATTTTTTGTGCAAATTATTCAATTTATTAATTGACCAATCAGAAGCCTCAATAAAAGTATGTGGCCTCACATGAAACATTTGATTGACAGATTCTTCCAAGCCCGTTTTCACTAGAAGGGGTGTGGCCTTTAACAACCTCACTCCTGACTGGCGACTGTAGTCTCCATGGAAACGTTGGCTCAGACCGAGTTGGACCAATCACTGCATCTTGACATTGCCTGGCTCACACAGGCGTTGTCCCTATTAGAGAAAAATGACCACTGAATTGACTTCATTTGGTTGGAGCCAGAAGTAAAACAGTTTCTTTGTCCAGTCCAGTCCTTATATATAGTCAATGGATGAGGGTCATCTGCCTCTTTGTTTAATATTTTTTTTTCTTCAGATTTTTGCAGTTCCCAATTGAAGTAGTAACAGTGGATTTTTACTGATGATAATATTATATCTTAAGATGCCACAAAAGCATCTCCACAGTTGGGGAGCAGTAATGCAGGAGGACCGATCACCCACGTTTTGGAGAGAGAGAGGAGAGCAGTATTGGTAGATTGGTGGGGTCTGACTGCTGCAGGAATGATACTTTGCCGAGATGCATAGACTAGCCTTTAAAGGTGAAGGAGGAATCCAGTTTTCCCCTGGGATTGGTGAAAACAGGAGAGTAGGATGCTGTCCCCTGAAAAGATGATGCTAATTATGGAGGATGATCTGCTGAAGATTTCCTATCAGGATAGTGTCAGTTTTTGACCTGTTTCAATGAAAACTCTCTTTCATTCGTGCCTTCATCCTCTCCAGGAGGATTCTGAGGGCAAAGGTGGAGGAGGACGACTGTGGAGTCAAGTTTTTAGAAACTGTTGATCAACATTACATTAAAGCGACATACCACACCCTTTGATTAAACTCCTGAGGGGGAGCATGTAGGTGAAGAAAAGGATTGGGCCGATGACGGAGCCTTGGGGAACATCACATGTGACTGAGAGATGGATCTTGCTGTACCAGAGGAGTCCTGTCAGTGAGGTACGAGTGGAACCAGGAGAGAATAGAATCGGAATCGACCGGTAAGATGGAAAAACATTAGGGAAATTTTGTGATTGATGATTTTGAATGTCGCTGATGGATCCAGAAGAACAGGAAGAGTTGGGGACCAGATCTAGACCGTTAGCTGGGGCAGAATTACAGGGGGGTCAAGGAGGGGCAGCTGCCTCCCCAGCAAAAAGCTTTGCCCTAAACTCGCTCCCAGTTTTTAATTATTTCTTTGTGTCACTGACAGTTTTAATCACTGCAACACACATTTTTCCTGTGATTATTGTTCTTCATGAACATTTTTTTAGGATGAATTAAAAAAAAAAATTCTTTTAAAAAAGGGAATGGTGAAACAAATACAGTTTTAAGAGACGTCCCTGTGAGACGTCCTCAGATGAATCCATCACCTGAGCGAGGAGAACATAAAATGTGTGATTCTCCTAGACGGGATGTTCTGAGTTTACGTTCTGTCCCGGCTGCAGTGCGCCCCCCTAACCTACAGGAGGAGAACCGTCAGCAGATGAACGATGGTGGATTGATGGACAGATGGGGTGATTGGTTGGTTTAACAGGAACACAAAAAGGCCAGGAGGGTCAGCTGTGTTTCCATACAACAGCAAACTGCCAGAGGGTTGAGTGGGGGCGGGGGGCAGTGAGAATGGAGAGGGAGCGAGTAAACAAGGCCCACGTACAAAAAGATGCAAACATGTGACCTTAATATCGCTGCTTTGAAGGTCAGGCTAGAAGTTTTTTAAAGCGAAGAAGCAAAATGTTGTGACATTTGAAGCAGTTTGTCTCATAGAATTAAATTCCTCTCATTTAACACAGATTTTTTTCTTGTTTCATCAGTTGTGAGCAGCAGTAATATCTAAAGCTGTAAGCAGTTTTTCAACCAGCGCTGCTGCCTGCAGTCCTTTATATCAGCATTTAAGGATTCTATTTTTCATGGTTTAATTGAGCCTTTTGTTAGGCCTCTGTTTAGCATTTTTTAAAGTATTTTTTATGCTTCTTTACCATTTTTTACTTGTAATTTTTTTACTTGAAAATGCAGGATATTATTCTTTTTTCTTAGCATTTTGCTAATTGTTTCTTCATAATTTGTTGTTTTTTATTATTTTTTTTAAACTAATTTATATTTATTTTAGCTACTTTTTATCCTTTCTTTAAATATGAAATTTCCAATATTCACCTTAAAACGTATGTATGTTTTTTCAAATGTTTTTTTTATGATTTAAAAAATACACAAAAAGTCATCTTTTTCGTCTTTTGTAATATTTTACTATTAATATATATTTTCTTTACATTTTTTATAAATATTATTTTTTTAATTAATGTTCCTTAATATAGCTTTTATTTTTTTATATTTCTTTTAAGCTTTAGGTCTTTTTTTAGAATTTTACTTGCCATAACAACAGTAATAATAATAATGATAATAATAATTTGTATATTATTATTATTATTATTATTATTATTATTATTATTATTATCAGTAATATATTGATTTAAGCCTGATTTATATTTTTCGGCTTCTTTTGGCCTATTTTTATTATTATTATTATTATTTTAGCTAAATAAACTTTTTGTATTTTTATTCATTCTTTTTATATAGAAGGAAATACTTGCCTACTTTTTATATTTTTTGCTATCATAAAATATTTCTTTTTTTAATCTTTTTTCTTCTAAGTTAAAACTGGTATTTCTTACATTATCTCATGCTTTCTTGTTTACTTTTCTTTGGTAAGTCTGTCTTCCGGCTGTGGCGTGCCAGAGGGGGGCGCTCGTGAGCCGACAGGCGCGTGTTGCTGCCGCCTTTGAACAAACCAAACGCTGCTGCGCCATGAAGGAAAATTAGCTTGTGTGTTTTATACACACACAAAGGAGAGATTTGGGATGGAGGATGGGAACTCTATATAAAATACAAATAAAATCAGTAAAAAAAAATGCTTCAATTACATACAATAATTACACCCTAAAAACATTGAAAAAAGGATCATAATATTAGAAAAGATAATAATAAATCCAGAATTTAAAAACAAAAATTGACAATTTTTCTTATTTCTTTTGTCTTATCTTATTAACCCCTTCATGTCTGAATTTACTTCCATATATATATATATATATATTTTTTTTTTTTTTCAATACATTTTTCTGTTCAATGTAAACTTAAATGGAGTCCTGGAATATGAGGTACTTTTCAAATTAGTAACATATACCATAAATGAACATTTTTAATTAATTAAAAGATCAAATGTTAAAAAATAACCAAAACTTCACTGAAGGTTGAAATACATTTATTTAAATAAAGTTTTACTACTGTCTTGGTGCAATTAAAGATTAAAAAGCAAGTGTGTGTCAGAATAAATATGTTACATGCCGTTAATTAAACAGTTAAAAAGGTTCTCTCTATCGTTCTAGGACTTTACTTTCATTTTTTTAATCGAGTCACTCCATGACAAAATAAAACAAATATTTTCCTTCAGTTTTTTTTAAGGTTAGTAAACATTTACTTTTACTCTTTTATAATTTATTTTTATGTTATAATATTATATGTAGAATATAACAATGTCTCACATTTTAACACCATCATTCCCTGCAGTTCTGAGCAGTGATTTTTGCATCTATCAAAGCTCTGCAATATTGTTCTTCATATTAGCTGCCATGCCTCACTACAGTTTGAAGGGGTTTGCAACCTTCAACACTTAAAGAGCCACTAGGTTCATGTCAGACTGTCTACAACCCAGTAGGAGCCACAAAGTATCACTTCACCCTTTCGAAATATAACACACATTTGCATTTACTCTATGTCATTGTTACTACTAGGATAAATAGAAAATTAAATATTGTTTTTTGGAATCTCTTAGTGTTGTGTTATTTTCTTATAGTTGCTGTTTTTCCTCTATCTTCAGTAAAATCTGAGATGATAGTGAAGATATCTCATGTCTCTGACTTAAATGAAATTAAAATATAACATTTAAAACAGTGTAAATGTAAGCAGTAAAACTTAATCTAATGTTCTTTGTTCTGGTCAGTTTAAAGAGAAGCAGTCATAAAAAAAGTGTCTTTATCATCAAGGTTTATGATTCATCAGCTGATGACTTTGAGTGTTGCAGCATCAGCTTGGAGGCTGTTGTACATCCTAATGTTGTGCGGCTCGCACTCTTTGATCATGAGGAGAAACAAAAACGGAGGATCCTCCCTGCTCGCAGGCCGCCACACTGATCGCCACCCTTCACTGAACCCCCCCTGGCATCCCAGTGCGCTTGATGCTGATGCGGAGCGACAGGCGGGTCTCCAGGTCACTCTTTGGGACCTCTCATAGCTGCTTTTGGTCCTGGATGTCCGCCAAACTGTCTCCTTGCAGGGCAGGGGGCAGCAGCCAGGGCGCCCCCTCTGCCCAACACCAACAACAAATGCAGGCACGCACGTACACACAATGACAAAACATGCGCTCCCTCCCGCATTTCTGCATTTTTAATGTCTTTTGTCAGAATCTGACTGAAGTGTAAATAGATTTATTGGTAAATAAAGAGCACATCTTCATTTATCATCAGGCGAGAGTAGAACTTGAACACCAATTAAAGCAATCTTCCCCACTGTGAAGATCTGAATTTAAAGTCCCGCTCCGATCATCTTTTAAATGTATTGTCAAAGTTTTTCCCAGTGGTCTTTTTAGCACATTTTTTTGTTTTGTGTATCGGCAAGAATCTGGCGATACGACACCTATCACGATGCATGTGTCTCGATACGATACATTTTACAATACCATAGATGATATTTCACCATTTTATTAAAGATTCCAACCTAGACACAACTTTAACTAAATATTAATACACATTTAACTTGAATAAAGTAGTAAAACCAGATTACATAACTATGCAAAAGTGTAAAATGAATTAACTTAGTAGGGGTAGGATTATATAAGTTAGCTTCTTCCCATTCCTTATCAAGTATCACTTTAGTTAATAATTACAATATTTAATGTATCAAATATGACATAAGTGTATCTTTGTTTTTGTTTGTATGTTTTCTATTTTCTAATCAATGCATTTCATTATTTCTGTACAGAGTTTGAAATATGTGTTTGTTTTTTTCCTGTATTTCTCACAATCTATGCTTGAAATAAACTAATCAATCAATCGATCAGAACAATGGATGTTCTCACTCGTTCTTCACACTAGCATAGAAGCACTGAAATCTGGGTTTTTATGCACCAGTACCAATTAGGCCCACATTTTCAGTTTGGTACTCATCCTTAATTAAAACGTAGTGGTATATTTCACATTTCGCTATGTTACAATAACAACTACGAGGATCATGAATTCACATCTAACACAAGATGGTTCTTGTGAGATCTTGTTGTTTTGGTGCGGTGTAGAGCTGCTGAACGAGACTCTGTGCTGTCAACTAGCGGTCGAGAGTTCAGATGACGCTGAATTGCTTGTTTGCTTATAAATAAATAATTACATATCATCTTGCCAGCATTTTAAGTAAATACAAGTATTGCCGCATCAATATTTTTTTACTCCCCTAATATTTATTTAGTTTTTGGTCAAAAAAAGGAAAAAAAAATCAATATTTTCTAGGACACAGTTTCTGCAAAGTGGCGGTGGTTCATTTGAAATTTACCTCTGAGTTCTGCAGGACTGTTGGTGTGGAGAAACCCCGCCCCTCTTCCCTTCCCCATTGCTGAATACTCACAGCATAGTCTCACAAATATGCTCTTCATCTGCTCCTGATTCACAATGATTTAAATAAAGAATACCAGAATAGAAATGCAGTTCTTCTATTATGAGAGAAATGCCACAAGAACATGTTAACACCAATATAATCAGAGAGGTTTGCATAAAGTATGTCAAAGGAGTTAGATTAAGACAGTGTGAGGAAACTTCTCCCTGGTCTTCTGCAGGAACTCCAATGATCTGCTGGATGAGAGATTCAAAGTGACATAATGATGTGTCTGGAATCCTTCTCACACTCAGGTTTTTGAGTGGAAGGAGGCGGAGAGCTGAGGGGCAGAAGGTTGTCAAAACAAACGGTCATTAAGACATCCAGGGACCAGAGCACACGAACAGGCTGCATGTGCGCCGGTGTGTGACGGGGTGGGACTTTCTCCTCAGACTCCCGTTTGCCTTCTGCTGCCTGCAGTGGAGAACCAGCAGAGTCCAGCTCAGCCTGACCTGGATGAGCAGTGGATCCTGCTCTGATTGGCTGTTCTGAAGTGTTCTGGAGACCCAGGACGTTCCAGGCTCCCATCAGAAGATGAAGAAGCTGAAGGTAAGACCCACAGACACGTGAATGCTGATTGGCTGAATGATGGATAGAGTAATCTGACAAATACGGATGTTTTTGAGCTTCAAAAAGTTCCAAAGAGGAAAAATAAAAATGTTTGTCTGAAGAAAACTCATAACTGATGGTTTGATTCTTGTCTGCTTGTGTATGTTCTTTCCTGATCAGTGTTAGAGGCTGATAAATATGTTTTTGGTGTCTTTTGCTGAATTACATGTTGTTTTTGCTACTTCCTGTTTTATTTTGGTAGGTCCTACTTCTGTATACATGACTTCCTGGTTTTGTAAAGTGCACCTTCTTCTTGGCAAACGCTTGTGTGCTTCATGTACCATCAGATATATTCTCTTTTTTTGCCTTCACTGCATATTTTATTTTTCAGTTTATGTAATAAAACATGAGGAAAGTTTTCATTTCTAGAACAAGTTTATCACCACATAACTACTGAATATTTCCAAATAAAATGAAAATAATACCAATCATTAATTGATGTTTTTTTTAAGAACCAAACTTAAATAATCACTGACTAACTTCTGCTAACAATAAAATCCTTCTCATCTGACTCACACGAGCTGGACAAAAATGCAGCGACGGCGTAAACTTTCCTCAGATTTTGATCATGGAAGCTGATCGTATTCCTTTGAGTTGCTGGGACTTCATAAACCACGCTTTCACCTCTGATGGGATTACTGTAATTTATCAAAGTACACGTCTGACCATATGACCCATTAGAGTTACTCTGTGATGTTCCATAAACACAAAAAGACGAAGGTAAAACGTGAGATTCAGTTATTCATTTTCATATTCCGGAGCAGTGGTGTCAAACTCAATCGCACAGGAGGCCAAAATCCAAAACAAAGCTCAGGTCGCGGGCCGACAGGATTAACATTTATAAAATACACTAAAACTACATTTTTAAAACTTTCAAAAACCTAACTTTTCAACATTACTGTGAATAAAAGCAGACAGGAATATTATTCCAGAATAAATCAACTTAAATGTAAGTTAGAAATAAGTGCAAGATAACATCAGGGCGTTAATAACAATAAAAGAAAAGGATCTGGAGGGCCGGATAGATTTAGGGCCGGATCCGGACCCCAGGCTTTGACTTTGACACGTGTGATCTAGAGGCTAATAGAATAAGAAAATTAATAAAAACAATTTCAGAATAGAGCTAAAGTGACCAAAAAATGTCAGAGTATTCAACATTTATTGATCAGAAATCATTTTTTATGATCAACTGTATGAAGTAGAATCTCAGGCTTTCAGTTTGTCACTTCAAAAAAACAATATTGAACTGTATAAAAACGGAAAAGAAGCAACAAAGTCTGCCGAGGTTGGAGCTAAAGTATAAGGAGAACAGCAAAGGAAATTTCCTGATGTTTCAACAGTTAAATGACTGAGATGATGGAGGAAGAACAGCCAATGAAATGATCTGAAACAGGAAATAAAAGAATCCAGAAGAGAACACAGAGTAGAGATCTGAGCTTCATCAGATTCAGGTACCTAACTCTATAGAGCTCTGAGCAGCTCCTGAGATCAGCTGGAGAGCAGATTTGTGATTTTTTTAAGACCTACAGAGGTTGATAGGAGATTTTTTTCCCCTGGATTTTAACCCAAAACTCAAAGATCCACTTCAATGAAAATGGTGTTTTTAACATGTTCTTGTAGCATTTTTCTGATGATGTAGGACATACAGGAGGAATATTTATCTTAATATTGCATATTGCAATTGCTGGATGGCTCCGATATTGCTCGCCATTTTTGTTTTACTGGTAATATTAGGTTGGGGTGTGAAGGACAGGATGTTTTGCACATAATCTCTTTGAACAGCTGTATTTATCATATATATTGTTTTTATTTCGATAGTATACCTGTTTTGACATGGGTCTGTCCTGCTATTACTTGTGATATCTAGATGCTGTTTTGTTGTAGCCGGTGCAACGTTGTTTTGTTTGGCGGTGCATCTGTGATGCTGTGCACGAATGACAAACTTTGCAAAAACAGACTCCTTAGAAATAAGTCCAAAATCCTTAACAGATTGCCAGATATTCTTTAAATAAGCAAAATAGTTGCAAATGGTCCAAAATTCTAGTCACTAAAATGTTTTTCTTAAACTAAGACTATTTTGTTATTGAAATATTTTCTTGATAAGATTATGTTCAGTCTTCTCACTAGGACTCATCGCCAATAATTTTAAGAATCGATTTAATTCGGATTTTTTTATGATTCTTTCGATCTACTCAATTCAATTCGATTTTGAGTTTACACGGTTTACACATTTAGACACATTTGTTTAGAAACACATTAATAATCTTTATATGTTTTGAAGATTTTCACATTAATCTGATACAGTTCACATGAAGTAACATTTATTAGTGAAATAATAATGAGATGGTTGAAACTCATTCTCAAATGGAGAAGTTCCAACAATTGTTCTGCCTCTCCTGGATGGTGTTTCAGTTTGGCCACTAGGTGGCGATTGCGCTATAGCATTACACCTTATTCTGGAAGAAAAAAGAATGAGCAAAAAACTGTTTTAGACCACAAATGGTTACTTTAGAAATATTTCCTTCAAAGAGTTTGGAATATTTCTGCCTGTGAGTTTATAAAGATGTTCATTTAGTCAGCAGTTTATGTTTAGGTTGTTAGCGTTAGCCGTCCTATGGGAAATTCCACTGTACATTAGCATTGATCACTACTTTTATGGATTGATTATTGATCTATTAAGCTTAGATCAATTCAGATCGATTAATCCATTTTATAAACCCAGCCCTATTTCTCATTTTCTTAAGTTTCAATTTTAGACGTGAATAAATAAATATGAACCTGAATTATTATAATTATTAGTTTTGGGAAACTTTTATCCGGAGTGTTTTTACTGAAGGAAACCCTGATGAAGTTTTTGATGGTGATCAGGAGGATTGTTCTACGAGCCTAATGATCGACTGTATAACAGATTTAACCCGTTTTCTTAATTCCAGGAGCTCTTTTCCTGACACATCCTCTGTTTTCTCTTAAACTGTTTTCTCTTTCCGTGGAATTCCTCTTTGGGATTAATAAACTTTTCCAAACCTGAATCGGAGGAGGTTCTTTTTAAAGCAGGATTTGTTCCGCTCCGTCGCTTCTGTTTGGATCAGACTGGGGGCAGAGCTCAGACGGGTCACTTCGGGTCGCCCTGTCAGTCGTTTACGCTCATCAGCGGGCGGTGCTTTTTCTGACAGGTGGTGCTGCGTAACAGTAGATTTGATAGAAAAAAGTCCAAAGAAAACACAAATTAAACTTTCATGAAGGTGGTGTTAAAATGACTTGAAATAATCATGAGGCGCTGCAGGGGGGAGTGGATCTGGTGACAGTTCCTGCTGGTGGCCATGAGGGGGCAGCAGAGGCCCTGCTGGCTACTCAGAGTTGGTGAAGTGACTTCTCAGTGAAGGTGGTGTGTTTGTGGTCTGCAGGGACAGACTCAGACCACTGAGGGGAAAACAGGCAGATTTAGTTTTTTCTTCATAACAGGATTACAGCAGGTCCGCCATCTCACAACAGTGTTGTGACTCCAAACAGGAGCTGCAAGATTAACGGTTAGGATTGTGTACAAGATCAAAGCTCATTTGGAGAGAATCAACTGTGCTGCATTCAGGGCCCCGCAGGAGAATATGATTACAGCTGCAAGCTCAGGATTACTCTCAACACTACAGAAATGGAGACTTAAAAAAAAAAACAAAAAAAACAGTTTTTCTCTAAAACTGTGCTCTGCTAACCCCAGTTGAACCAAGCCCTGCGGATCTGCTCGTATGAGTTCACATTTATGCAGAATTCTGCATGAGCCTCTGAATATTTGGATATTCTTTACACCACAGGTGTCAAACTTCAGGCTTCGAGGGCCGATGTCCTAAATGTCTTCCAACTAACCTGCCTTTGATGCTCCTTATTGTTTTTTTTTGTTTTTTTATTGGCTAAACTCACCTGATCCAGGTAATAAGGTGGTATTTCTAGAAAAAAACAAAAAACAAACAAACCAAAAAAAAAAAAAAAAACACTTGGAGTTCGATGCCTCTGCCTTTAGGCTCAAATTTTTATTTTTCCAAACAAACTCTATTAACGAAGTTGAAAACCAATACAAAGTTCTAAATCACAACACAGAGAAAAAGAACCTCAGATCCAAACCAGCTTTGCTTCTTGCTTTCTGGGAGTTTGAAGCTACGTTCATGGGATTTGAAGCGTGTTTGAGACCTGAACGTGAAGTTTTTTGAACACACATTTAGCATGCAGTGTTCACACAGGACTGTCACTAACACTCGTTGGAAAAGGTTTGGTGTGAAATGTCAAAGCAGTGCGAATCTGGTGAATCAGGCTTTTTCATACACAACTCTATTCCGTTAAATGGACAACTTGGGAACAAACCACAATTATTCTCCTTTCTCCTTTATGATCCTTTTTCAGACGGATGAGACATAGTGAGTAAAAAGGGACTCCATCCATACAACACTACCAAATCTGAGCCAAAGTTAATCTAGTTTAACTTTCAACATGCTTCGAGTGGACGTGCGTTTTGTTTGTAGAGCCCGAAAATGGTCTTGAAAGCTTGCATAGCGACGGGTGAACATAATGCACATATACCCGCATTCACATAGACTTGTTGTTGGAGCTGTTGCTCAAACGAGTATTTAGGAGCCTTCTCTGAGCACAGCATCAGGGTGATGGTGAACTGCTGCCTTTTCCCCAAACGGTCTCTTTCCAACTACAGCTGGGTACTAAAGATATAGACCACTAGAGTACTACAGATCTACTGGACTAAGTTTAGAGGTAGTGACTCATAATAGAAGTTCTGCTGCTCTGTGCTTTTTATTTTACTGGAGTAGGTTAATGATGAAGAGGCAGTGCTCTTCTTCAGCTTCATCGGTCATCGGTCAGCGACTGTTTTATTCCTTTTGAATTTAATTTGAAAATACAAACGTTTTCACATCTATTTATTAGATTAAGAAACATTTTTTTAAATGGTTTGTGCATCTGAAAATTCTCACTTATTTACTCTTAAATGAGGAATATTTATATGTGAATCTCCTCCGACTGTTTTGTCCTTTCAAGCCTGTTTCTATATTTATGTTTTTCTTTTGAAAATATTTTTCGCTATTTTTTTTTATGATGGCAATTAATCTCTTGAGTCTTGAATATATATGTGTGTTAAATGGCTTCTATTTTCAGAGGATTCCCGTTTAAAATTCCAAAACAAAACTGGAAAAATCAGGAAAAATCCCCACAAAAAAGAAACTTTAAAATCTAAATGACAAAATTCAAAGAAGACAAAATAAACTCAAGAGGAATTAAAAAAACTAACGCTGACCGGAGAGTTTATTCTTTCAGATTGGTTAATTCTTCATTCTTCATTTTTCTTTTACTCAAACATGAAATTCAACTTTTATTTTCAGCGATTAATTATTAAAGATACTGAAACTAAAGTTTATCGTTGTTTAGATTAAAAAATGTTGAAGTATTTAGTCCAGAATATGTTTATTTCGTATAGAAATGCAAGCTCGTCTTTATTCCGATGAGCGGTTTGTCTTTTTTCTAGATTAAGTTTGAAAATGTCTTTCAAACCATCTTTCTTCCGCTCCTCGCAGAGATGGCAGCCCTGCAGTTAGAACCATGTTTGACATGAAGGAAAATGCATCAGACGCCTTTTCCAGGCTGGGAATGTTGTGATGGAAAAGTGAAACTTTTCTTTAGACCCAGAAGCGTAAAGATATTCTTCTGCAGCACGCCATAATTAATGTGACCCTAACCGCCATTTTGAATCAAGCTGGCGTTTAACTTTTACGCTCTTCTTTTGTCTTCTGTTCCCTTTAGTGCTTTAAGGACGCGGTCTCCTGCTGCCTTGGCGAGGTTTTCTCTCTGTCCTTCATTCAGGCACATTTTTGCAGCGTGAATTGTGAAAGCGGCAGGTCGACATCGATCCATTGATGGATGGAAACGAGAACCACGAAGATCAGAGATCTGGTTTTTAGCTTTGGAATTTATTACTAAAAGGCATTTTTTTAAATATATAGTTTAACTCCTTGAGTTAAAACCTCTTTATTTTTTTTCTGTCTTTGACTCAATTTTTTTTTTAAATTTGGGCCTTTATGGAACATCGCTGTGACTCCAGGGGTTAGAATAGATCCGGTTTGCAGGTTTCCATTGGATCTGTCTTTATTGACTCTTCATCATGTATTCCTCCTCTTTACTTCTTAAATATTCAGATAATACAAAACAATTTACACCAATTTTTCCAACAAAGAACTTCAAAGAGCTTTAAAACAGGCAGCAGCTTTGGTCCTCCGTTAATAAAATGATAAAGGTTAAAGTCTGTTATTATATTTAGATACATTTAAATTATTTACATCAATTTATTTAGTTTTTTTTCATCCAAAAAAATACGATCATGACTGTTCAGATGCCTGTCATCATGGTGTGCATTATTTGGTGGAATGAAACATTTGACGCAGCAGTAAATAAAAAAGCTAAAATTAAGCTTTCATTTTATTATTATTATTTCTAAATATTTTAGGGAAAAGTGAAAAAATATCAGGAAAATACAGCAATAATGTTTGCATCTAATATTTCACAAAAATGTTTTTATAATGTTTAAATAGCCTTTAATTTAATTAAAAATGTTTCATCAATTAAACAATGTCATTATGTCACTCAAAAGAACTCAGTATTTGTTGTAGAAATTTAAATAAATTATTATTGAGTATTGACAAAATCTTGGTGTTTAAAGATTTACAATGAACATTTTTTTAAATAGTTTTTTTACCCTTTTTACTTTTATTTAATTTCTTTAAAAAGTGTTCCATCTTCTAATTTTTTTAATCAAATTAATTACATATTATATTATACTATTATTAAAAAATTAAGGAGCAAAAATGAAATATTCAATAACTGTTTGTATTGCATTTAGAAAAAAATAAATGTAAAATAAGTTT
>NC_050526.1:14506488-14525842 GCF_002922805.2 Oryzias melastigma | reverse complement strand
AAGGCTACATTTATAAAAAGGTCTTGTTTTTTTACAAAATAAAAAGCATTTTTTCCCTCTTTGATGAAGAATAACAAAGACGCTGAGCGTCTCGTTCTGACGTCACAGTTTTCAGGAAGTTACATTTTTTCAATTGAATGAAGTTTAAAAAAACTCTCAGGATGACCTACCTCGTTACTATGGTGAGATAGCCACCTCAGCGGCCATCTTGTGTCCAGGAAGAGATTTTTTTCCCTCCAAAGTGATAAAACTTCTGCAAACTGGAAGCTCATGTGTACGGCGTCGGCCCTCGGCTCCATCTGAGGCCCGGGGTCCGACACCTGTGCAGAAAATCCACCCCCAGAGCGGCTCAGACCCCCAGCAGCCCCCCTCTCAGTTCTCCCCCGCAGCTTCCATGCAGCCGGCGACCTCTTTGTTGATGCTGCAGCGGCGGCCATCTTGTCTCATTAACTGCAGGGAGATTGTGTGTGCTTCGGGGAAGGGGGTTGTGGGGGCTTGCGTGCAGAAGCTTCTTCCATTGTTTGGCTCAGTTCCGTTTCATTAACAGTCCGTTGGTGGTCGGGTCCACGCTGGTCATTAGCGGCGGGTGTGACTAGAAGTGGGGCAGAACTCTTCATACATGCGCCGCTTTGTTTTTCACAGGATGAAGCGGTGCACAGAACCACGTAACAAGCAAACTTTCTACGCTTTCTGCCCCTTAAATCCAAACTCCTTGCAAAACAAGAGTTGGTCACACTCTGTTCAAGTTTTTAGTGGCGGAAAGTCCCATAGATGCAGGGAAATGATAATAACTTGTTTATTTATTTTTTTTTTTTAACTGTTTTGACAAAAGGTTGCACATGCCTCATGAGGCTTCTGGTCAACAGGGGGCCCACTTGTAACACCCCACCCCTCCAGACACATAAGGAAGATTCTCATTTAGAGTTTGGCATTGAAAGAAAACCAATGTATGCATTGATATTTATTATAAACTGTTTCTGATTCAGTTTATCTAAAAAATGAGTACAACCGCAGGTTTTTGTCTGCAAGTTTGTATTCGTACATCCATGCCAGAGTGGTTAGCACTTTCACTTTGTGCAAAAGTTATTTCATAGCTCGAACAATTAGAAAATTTACAAGAACATTAGATTTTTACAAAATCGCAACTTTACTGGGACAAACCTGCCGTTATTCAGAATTAAATTATAGCAACATTTGATTGATGAACAGTACAAAGTAAGTTAACTTTTTTTTTTTTTTTATCATAACAGGATCACTCAGTAGACAGATGTCAAAATGTTACATATCACACAACTGAAAACCCTTGTGTTGTCTTGCAGGTATAAAGTGACCCACAACCTCAACCTTTCTTTTCTGACTTTTCAAGTGACTCCATCATTAGTAAATTTTGTCTTTATTTGCATGTGAGCTGTAGTCCCCACGAATATTGTCCTATTGTTCATTTTTGACCCGGAAAATATAAAAGCATTTGAGAAGTATTTCAAAGGCCACACACAAACATCTACACAAACACACACAAGAAATTCCCGTTTTACAGCTTTTTTCCATGTTAATATAAATAATTCAGAAGAGCTTCACATTAATATAATACCAACAATAAACCTTTAGCGTAAAAAGTGGTGACAGTTGGTTTGTGTAGAAAAAAAAGTGTAATAATGTTCACAAAGTATTGTCTTTTTTATTGTGTAACAATATAATATGGGTTAAATAAATAAATAACAGAAATAACATGATTTCCATTAAATCTAAAACACAGTGAAGTTGCTTTATTTTGTTAGTGTGGGTAGATTTGACCCTTAGGACGAGGGGGGGGAAAGAAACTGTTAAGATCACACAAGGGTTCAAACATCCTGGTGGTTCATTTGGAAGTTAGAAGAGTAAAGCATGGAGACGACCCACGGTAGTTTTGGTGTGGTTCTTTAACAGAGCCGGGAGGATTGTCGAGCAACCTTCACGTCTTAGGTTTATATAAGGTTTAGAAGAAGGTCTTAGTTATAACTACAAATACAGTTTCTCCATCTGTGCTAAATGTCGTGTTCTTTCTTTTTTTTTTTACTTGGTCCTGTCCAAAATTTGAGCAAACAGATACGAGCTGAAAGCCTCTTGTGTTGGACATATTTTACATTTTTACAACAAGGGGTAATGAATCTTCTGACATAAAAGGTATATTTTTGTACAAACCCCTTTTGTAATTTAGGCTAAACTTTATTTATATTGATTTGTATTACTTTTTGTTGGATAGGACAAAAACGAGAAAGGGAAGAAGAGAGAAAGATTTGGGGAATGGGGGATCACAAAAGAGAGGGGTGTAAGTGTTAGTCTAAAAGGGGCGGGGCCTGTCCACACACACTCTAAATGTTATAAACATATCTGTCGGCTTCAAAAATATTCACATACAAGCATGTTAACATGTCCATCCATCCATCCATTTTCTTGACCGCTTCATCCCTTTCGGGGTCGTGGGGGTGCCGTAGCCTATCCCGGCTACTGAAGGGTGAAGGCGGGGTACACCCTGGACAGGTCGCCAGTCTGTCGCAGGGCCTCAATCACACACACATCCACTCTCACATTCACACCTAGGGGCAATTTAGAGTCACCAATTAACCTATGAAGCATGTTTTTTGGACGGTGGGAGGAAGCCGGAGTCCCCGGTGAAAACCCACGCATGCACGGGGAGAACATGCAAACTCCACACAGAAAGGTCCCAGCCGGGATTCGAACCGGGGCCTTCTCGCTGTGAGGCGAGAGCGCTAACCACTTGCGCCACCGTGCAGCCCTATGTTAACATGTACACAATACAACTACAGTTCACATGCACACATTTAAACCCACACATGTTTCATTTCTTTCTGTCACTCGTACTGTTTGTGCAAAGGTGACACCTGTGCTCAGGTGGGTGTCTGTTCTCTGGTGAGGTGGATACTGATAGAATGTAAAAAAGAGATAGAGTCCCCAGTCTTCCCCACATCTAGACCCCCGCAGAAGCAGCAGGGGTAACTAGGACCCCTGACACCTGCATGGTATAGCAGATAGAGGAAATCGGCACGCCGGGCAATCACGTCAGCCTCCCAGAGCTGGGCCAGCAGGACCGCCTCCAATGCCAGAGAGCCGGGAGGCACAGGAGGTCTCCAGCACAGTCTCCAGCCAGGCTAGAAGGGCCCGGAGTTTGAGTTGAAGTCCCCTGAGAATGATGTTGTTCATTCTTACTTGTTGATCCACGTCGTTAATTCTTCTCTCTAGGAGATCTCGCCGATGATCTTGTTGTTTGTTACGAGCGTTTTCCTGTTGGAAATCTTCCACAAGTCATAGCAGCAGTGATAGCTTAGCCTCAAGTTCCAGAAGTGCTGCTATCTTAGCATCCATAACGAGCAGTGGAGTAATATATAATACAAGTTATATACAAGAGTAATACAAGCTTAGCTTGTATGTCGGCTAATGCAACTTTAAGCTCCGTCAAGTCTGCTTCTAGATGTTCAACTCTCTTTGTTGCAGAATTACTACTGTTTTGCAGTAGCTTTGTGATTAAAGTTGCTTGTAAACAACTTTGAGCAGACGAAGAGTTGAGGAGAGTTGAAGACCCGCATCTGGAACTTTTTTTTTATTTTGAACGAAGAATTATTATTCTTTGAGACCCTGTGGATGAGTGAGTCTCCTGAACATGGTTGTGTAGTAACAGCAATATTACTGTTAGTGGCACACAGTTTCACCAGTGTTGTGTTTGTGTTTATTTTTAGCCGTGTTAGTCTTTTCTTGCCTCAGAGGACTCATCTGTTATTTCTTGGCCCACAACTCTGTTTAGAGAAGACATGCTGTGTGTCATCGCGCCTGCCTGTGTCTGTTTGTTTGGAAATTTCTGACTAACTTCATGCATCCTCGTCTGCCTGAATGCATTTCTCCACAGTGACTGTGTGTGAATAAATAAATAGGGTTGTGAGTCTAATTAAACAGCTGTGTGTTTGTGTGTGTGGGAGTGCCTTTGAAGACAAAGACAAAATGTGGAGATTTTGATGAAACAATAGTGAGAGTGTTATGTGTTTGAAACCAGAAGCCAAAAAGATCGCCTCATTCGTTCCCACATGTAAACACGGCAGTGGAAGAACTATGATGAGGAGGTTGTTGGGTGGAGGCTCATTTCTGGTTCTTCTGTATTCACAACTTCCTAAATCCGCCTTCTAATCTATTCTAATCAAATACAGGACTCAAAACCTCAAGGCAATCCTTAACTGGGAGATTGAAAGCAATATGAATGTAATCCTATTGATGTTTTACCAGCAACCAAAGCAGCAGATGGGGATCCAGAAGAGTGTGGAATAAATCTCAAGTTCCACCTTCAGCAAGTCTATGATTAAAGCAAGAGATACAAGATTAAGACTAGAAAACCCTTCAAGCTTCAGGAACACCTTCATACTAAAGCTATGTTTACACTGCTCTCTGCAACACGTTCAAATGGCCACGTTAATAGAAAAGTCTGTGTAAACCAGTGAAAGTGAAAGTTGGGTTTCTGTGCTTAAAACTCTAGCATTCACGAGTAGATACGCACATTTTATGACTGTTTTAGGCCTCTACATACAAAACACGCCACCACAGCTTTGATAGTTAAACCAATTGAACTTTGATCAGTCAGGTACTATATTGGTAGTAATGGCGTACCTTTTTACTTTGCGGAGGTGCCAACCATTTGAAAACCGAGTATGGAGGAGAAATTAATCATTTCCTTTCATTTATAGAAATAGAACTGTGAAAGATTCAAGATTCACCAGGTTTACACCACTTTGAGATTTTGCACCAAGCCTCTTCTACTGTAGGTGGCGGACATGTGCTAGTAAGCAGTACAAAAAGAAAAAGTCGTTCTTCGTTCATCCAGTGTGAACACCATGAACACCACAAGCGTTCAAAAATGTGTGTCACACATCCAGTGTGAACGTAAGACAGAGACACTTGTTCATAGAGCGAATACAGGAATCTGCTGAAGTCCCACACATTAAATAGAATAATGATCTACTTCCTGGTATCAGCTTGTGCAATATCCAAACAACAGAAGATGCCCTAAACCACGATAAATGGTTTCTACGTGTTTACACATGTTGTACTTTTGCCCGGTACTACCACAAAGGTAGATAACTGTTCTTTGGTGTGCTCCCCGACAGATAAGTTCTTACCTGTCTACTATTGACATACCTAACTGTATAATTCTTGTTGACGTTTATTTAAATACAACTATCACAGTGAAATGGAAAATGATCTATAAGTTGGTTTTTGCTTTGTTTTTTCTTCATGTATTGCAAGTCATATCATCATTGATGATATATCGATGTTGATCACTGATATCGCAGAAGGTTAAACACCTGTAATCAGGGCAATGTGTGTTTGATCTAAGGAAAAATAATAATAAAAGTAAGATGAAATGATAGGTGTCAGCAGCATTGTGTGGGTGCTTGTATGTGAAAGAGATGAGCTGCAAAAGGCCTGTAGTGAAGATGGACCTTCCCCTGTATCCCACTCCAGGGCAGAAGAGGGAGCAAGAGGGTAGATACTACCAGCACACCTCCCACCTAAAAAATCCCTAAAGCAGGGGTGCCCAAATCCAGGCCTCGAGGGTCGGTGCCCTACATGTATACCAACCAACCTGCCATTGAAGCTCCTGATGCAGGTAGTCAGCAGCAGAGAAGGCGGGGCTTTTGGAGAACCAGCAGGAAGCTGGCCCTCGAGGCCTGGATTTGGGTATCCTTGCCCCAAAGGAATCCACCTCAAAAACTAACAAACATCTAAGTTTTGTTGTTACTGTCAAGTGATGAAACATTCTTTACATCATCAACAACATTTTTTTACACGTAGGACTTCAAGGTTGCCGTATGTGCCTGAAGAAGAAGGACGACTTAATGTATGAGACGTTCGCTTGGAGACTGAAGGCAGAAGGGAAGATCAGAGACTATTCTATAAACACATCAGAGTTGTGTGACTCATAAAAGAGAAAATGTTTCTTTTTCGACTACTTTAACTGATGGAGAATGAAAACGCTTGGAGAAGAAGCACTGTGGCCTATTTACCCTCCATCTAACCAGTGTAGAAAAGTATCATCCATTGCACCAACAAAGCTGGTACCCACCAGAACACATCCATCCACCATGAATGTTCTATTCTTGAACTGATGTCATATTTGAGACACAATTAACTATAAGGCATTAGGCACATATCCAAAGGAGTCAGAGATGAGGCCGACAATTAGTCTGACTTAACAGCATTCACTGTAATTCTAGAACTTTTTTCTAACACTCTACACGTTAGTCATGTTATCATTTTTACAACACCTGTAATTCCCATCTTTGTTTGCAACATGTACAAACATACATACACCCGGGAGGGTTTACCAATCCATCACAGAACCACAGAGAGACAGACAACAACACACATTAACGCCTAGGGGCAATTCAGATTCATCAATAAACCTATGGAGTATGTTGGGACAGAAACCGGAGAAAACCCACACATGCACAAAAACATGAACACGCGTGAACACAAGGGTTTTGAACAGAGAAGTCTTTACACAGACTTTTTATTGAAAGTTTCCACTGGAACGTGAGTTGATGTGGCTGGTGTGAGCATAGCTTGACAGATGTTGGAGCACGCTCAGTGTGGCCGTTCTGGAACTAAAGTTACATCAATATGTTTTTCCCCTGATCTGATTGCCACTCTAGCTTCTTGTTGCTGCTGAACTAAAGACAAAAAAGGTACAAAATGCAATACATTACAACATTAAAGACAATAGGACCAAATACTTTTTAAAACATGTTTTTCTGTCCTAATTTAAGAGACATACAGGGGATTATTGGTGAATGGACTGAAGCAAAATGTTTTATTTTAAAGGTTTCTGTTGACTGACAATCTGACTCAGCTGACTCAGTATTTAAGCTTTAGGGGAACTTTTAAAAAAAGCTCCAGCAACCCTGGGACCTCAACCAGGAAATACTGTATTTAGGGGGTTGTAGAGAATATTATGTTGAAGCATTTTTTTTTAAATCTGGTTTCCTTTCCTTTTCAAACACGAAATAAAATAGTGAAATAAACATGATAATCAGAAAGTGATTAAAGGAGTACAGTGTTTTATGCATACATTTTTACACATATTATTCTCATAAACGCTAAAGTATAAAAAATAAAAACGTACTAAAACAGAGTCATGATGTATGATTGCCCGTTCATTTTCCTATTAGGATTCTCATTTACAAATTGTTACATTTCCAAGAGTTTCAGTTTGCATTTTCTTTCAAAATGTGTCACATTTTTACTCATTTTGATACTTTCCTCCATGTTATTCCACAACTTCACCCTACAGGCAGAAATGCACATACTTCATCATGGCTGTAAACATGATCGGTTTCATACCTTTTTGTTCAGTTATAGTATAAAAGAGTGACTGATTGTTTGAAGCTCTTGATGAAGGTGCATCCATGTTTGATTCATCTCTAGTTTGTGTTTCCAAATGCAAAAAAAAAAAAAAATCTAGAATGAAATGACATTTTTTTCAGGATCATTCAGACCCCTCAGTGCAACAATTGTGTTGGTCAAACGTGATGCAGATCAAACGCTGGGTGCCCTTTGACTCCTCAAAGGAATGGCGTAATCCTTTATCTCAACATTGGAATGAGCCAACGCTTGGCTTGGTGGGCTTCGGCGAACAACGTTAAGCTGTTGTGTGCCATCGCGTCTCGCAGGGATTACCAGCAGGCGGACCTCGTGTGGAAGCTGAGGAGACATGCATCAGATTAGAGCTGTTTTCAATCGCATGGAAATTAAAGAGACAACAGAGGATAAAGCGCCACCGTCAGCATCTTCTCTGCTGCTGATCAGGAAGACACAATCAGAGATGATTGTAATTAATCTGCAAGTGAAGCTGCCTCTCTTCTCCGTCACTCTCCAGATTTTCAGCTGCAGAACCAGCAGCTAGATTTTATAGGAAAAGTAAAAACAAAAATAAAACACATAGAAGAACCGCTGAAGCATTCCATCCCTCTGTTTATTACTTTTATGACACAGCCCTTGAAATGATAGAGCTACAACATGTGTTTGGGTTAGAGTCCATACATCCAGTTTCTAAAGTCACTACCACTGTTAGGGTCACAGGGTTGCTGGAGCCTATCCCTGCTGCTGTTGTGTCAAGGTGGAGTACACCTTGAACAGGTTTCCAGTCTGTCATTGAACAGAATAGAGTGGAATAGAATAAAAAGTCGTTGTAAATCCTAATTAAAAGTGGTCAGCAGCTGGCAGTCACAACAACTCTAGCACATCTGAAAAAATAAAATAAAATATGCAATAAAGGTGAAAAAAAAAGATTAAAATTAATTGATTGAAAATACAATTAAACCGCGACATTCAAAACTTAAAATTCAGCATGCAAACTCCACACAGAAAGAACCCAGGCTGGATTTTAACCTTTCTACTGTAACCACTACACCAAAATCACAAATGAAGAGTTCTAGAAATGATGAGTTTGTGTCTGAAACAGGAGGTAGAATAAATATATGAGGTAATTGTTGAAGAAAAAGAAAATGTTTTCATATATTTGAGCACCTTTTTGTTTTTTGTTTATATATATCTATATATATAGATATATATACACATATTCATCAACATCTTAGAAAGATCAAGTCCAAAGGGCTCTTCTGCAGCAGAAAGATTTTATCCTGTTCACAAGGATTTTCCAAATGAGAACATCTCACACATCTGTGCAGTTTGAGGTCTTTCAGAATCCAAGAAGGAACCTGATAGATGATGGAATCTCCAGGCTCCACCCACAGAACAGCAAATGTGTTTACAGTGACCGTGATCAGATGCATGCATTAGGGTTTTTTTTCTTGGTCTGTTCTCCACTACATGTGATATTGATCATTCTTCAGACTAAAGACCGGAATATTTATTGGTTTCATCACAACCTGCAGAAGGAAAACCAGGAAAATCCTTAAATTAAAGTTTGTTATAAAAAATAAAAAGAAACAAGTGTGTAAATCCAGAGAGAGGAATAACTAAGTTTAAATCAATGAGAATATAGACGTTATGAATGAGTAAAAACTTGGTCCAGAAGACTGCAGATGTTGAAGATGTGGTGGTAGACGGGAGGAAAAGCTGGACAAAATGAGCGCTGATAGAGACAGGCTGACTAAATAAACCATAAACCAATAAAATATAATAAAATCTGGAAGCTTTGAAATGAGTAATTTATTTTAATAAATGTAAAAAAGCAAAATGAATTGTATTTTAACTTTAGTTATTCTATTATTTTTATTTGTCTATCTTATTATCTCATAACTCAGGATTATAAGTTATTCCAAAGCAGAGGCTGGTTTGGAAATTTAACAAAATTTAAAAACTTGCAGATTTTTCCTCTAAGAAATTCTGAGGATTTTAATTTATGCTCCTTAACTACATATAATTATACTTGACCGTATTAAAGAAAAGGTGGAAAAATATATACAGAAGTGTTTTCTGTCATGGCTTACACACGTTCTTATAGCACTTTACTATGTCATGTGACCCTGACCTTTTGGCTCATCTTGTTCCTCATTTGTTTTAGTTTCTTTGGATGAAAATCTTGAATTTTCTGTAAGAACTTCATGAAAACAAAAAATAATTAATTAATGAAAAAACATTGGTTTCTTTACGTCTTAAAGTTTATTGAATCACAGACAGATGTTTGGGATAAAAGGAGCAAGATAGTGATGTGACTAGCGCTCTTTCCTCAAAGTAAGAAACCCCTGGCTCAGATCTGATCTGCGACCTTTCTCCTTGTGCGTGTGTTTGTTTTCTCCGGCCTCTGTTTTCTTCCTGTAGTCTAAAAAAGGCGTCTTGGGTTAGTTGCTTTGTCTAAATTGTCCGTAGGTGAGTGTGTAACCCTGTGACGGACTGGTGACCCGTTCAGGGTGCACCCCACATTCATCTAACAGTAGCTGGGATAGGCTCCAGCAACCCTGTGAGCCCAAAAGGGCTTCAGTTGTTGTGAAGATGGATGGTAAATGTGGTGTAAGGTGTAATAGTCGGATGGTCACCTGGTTTTCTTCTTTCCTTTTTTGTTGTTGGAACTGTGAAATTCTTCTTGATGGTTTGGTCTGTCCTCAGATTACAGGTAATTTGGACAAATTTGAGATTTTAAAGTAATGTTCCTCGGATGGATTATGTTCTCTGGTCCAGACGGGTTTCAACTTTTTAAAAATATATATATTGAAAACAGCTGATACAAAAAAATATACAGTGAGAATCATGAAATCTTGTTTTATTTTTCATTTGGACGGCTTGTTTTCTCCCCTTTTATGTGACTCTTTTTATGTGAACATGATTTTTTATTGTTTATTTACCAGTTTTGACAATTGCTTTTGAGACTAAAACCACAAATAGTGGATGGAAGGACGTCGTCTCATCTGGAGGCTGATGGTTTACAGATGTGGCCTTCACTTTTTAAAGGAAAGCACAAACAAACCTTCAAGAAATATGGTCAAAATTCTTAATGTTTGAAAAAAAAACATTAAATGAGTTTTAAAAAATCTGCTTAAGATAAAAGAAAATGGTCTTATCAAGAATTTTTATTTTAAGAAAAAAATCAAGTCACTCTGACATGTTTTAAGATTATTCTGCTTTTGAAAAACTTTATGATAAAATTACTTTTCTTGCAAGACAAAAAAATAATTCATTTTTTCTAGAAACAAGAGTGTTTTACTTTCTTAAGATTCTCTTTTTGCTTTATGGAGATCTCCTTATAGTCCAGCAGAGATAGGAAAACTGAGTTACCTGTTTTTGGAGGATATTCTGCAAGATTTGCTTTAGAGTTCAGAATCCATATTTGAATTTCATCTCCAAAAATCAGCTGGCAACATAAGAGGGCGAGATAATAGAAAAAAATTGAAATTTTAAGACAAAACTCCACCATCATCAACGTATAAGTCTTTCCTGCTTGAGGTTGCAGTCCCATGATGAATGATTTAACAATCCTGATGGACATCAGGCAGAAGAAACCTGAGCTGATGGACCGTTGGGCTGATGTCCTGTTAGCGATTATCTCACGACTTCCAGGCTCCAGCTGTACTTTACATCACGACTTCATCCTTGAATCAGACGGTTGAATCCAATCGGAGGTTGGAAAAAGTTTCTGAGGCTCATGTAGAACCAAAATGATCAGTTTGTTGTTTTTTTCATTTTTTTTTCTGGGCATCTGAGCGTTAAGTCCATGTAATAAGAATCCGTTTGAAAGAGAAGCAGCAGATTCATCCCTTCTTAACAGACCATCAACATGCAGCAGAGCAAGGCCACTTTTATGGAAATGAGGAAGATGAGTGGATTCAAGCCAAACCAGAGGAGGTTTCACAGAGAAGAGGAATCTTTCCGCTGATGAAAAGACATAAAATTTGGAGTCCTAAAAGTTTTACCTTCAGAAGCTTTAGTTGCTAATGTTTCTACATCCAGTCCCTCAACAGTGTGTTAATAAAGCTGTAACGATGCTGTCATTTCTACCTGTTCTCAGTATCAAACACATCTACAGCTATTTTAGTCCCAGTTTTTCCCATTGTGAACATTAATTTATGTTTAATAGGAAAGAAGAAATGAAGATTTGGAGCTTAACTAAACTAAACTGAATAAACTGTTGTTTACCTGCACAACAATCAAAATGAAAGTCTTCGGACTTCAATCCAAGTTCCAGATAAAGCTTGATTTTGCTATTTGCATAATTGAAAATGGAATTCACTTTCAGTCTTGCATTTCAGAAACCTTTTGCCCTTCCAGCAGAAACACACCTGAGGTCAGCGGATCAAAATGTATTTATAATAGGTATTAAATATGACATAGTGACACCCGCAGGATAAATTACTCAATATGGCTACCACAGTTGAGTATGCTGATAAGCAAATACTTCTGACTATTTAAATATTGCTCTAAAATGTAAAATAATTTAGAATTTCCAAAAAATATACGCACATGTCTCTGAAAATTAAAGTAAATGTACAGTAAATTAAAGTATTTACAAAGCTTCTCACTTTTGAAGTAAAATCATCAAGTGTCTATTGTAGATGAAAAAAAACAACTAAAGTTCAGTTTACTGAACACTTTTGCCATAAAGAACAAAACCATCACTTTTGCCAGATAACTTTCACCTGATATAAAATACCCAATAAAATGTATTTTTCATTAAAAAAAATAGATCAAAATGTGACAAATATGACAAATATGATAAATTAGAGTTGCTTTTGTTGATTTTTCAACTGTGCTTTATGTAACAAAATGGAAAAATAAAAACAAGGGAAGATTCTAAAAACATGCTTGAAAATAACTGAAAAATTAGGAATTTGAGAACAAAAAATTCCTTAAAACATGTTTAATAATACTGGAGACTTGGTCTTTGGTCCACCCTTTCCTGGGACATGTGAAACTTTACACAGGCACTTTTTTGCTTGGGTGAAAATCACCCAGCGATTGTGCTCTAGGGTTAAATATAGTCAACAATTTGAATAAAGAAATGTAATTAAAATGTAATCAAGAATACAGTAATTCCTCAATATATTGTAGTTCACCTTTCACAATTTAACAGTTTAGTGGATTTTTTCAATGCACTTTTGACATGCTGCTTTTCTTTTTTCTTTATACAGCACCAGCGCTCTGTGTTCTGCCTCCTGATTGGCTGGGGACCTCATCAATCAATCTCCTCCATACTGCATCTCCAGTACAGGTATTCACAGTTTCCTGATCTTTGTTGACCTATTATAATACTGGGCTCATTTATCTACAAAGGTTTGAACTTTGTGAGCGTATTCAACACCAGAAGAGTAGCTAGCGACACCTAAATAACACACGCTCTTTGACCTATTGTAACCCTTCAAGTGTTTTAGTGGAATCAGCTGATTCAGATGCAAACAAAGACAGCTTTTACAGCCTTAAAACATCTCTAATCCTACTTTGCGGATTTCACCTGCAGAAGGTTATTTTTAGAACATAACTTCTAGGAAGAACTGTCTTACAAAATCTGGTGATCATTTATGTGAGATCTGTCTGTTAGCATAGAGGAGAAGTTGTAATGAAATGTGTTTAGAAAATGCTCACTTAAAGTGGGGCATTTTTTGGTATTTCCTCTAAATATGAAAGAAAAACATGACTGTGGGTGTTTTCTAGGTGCTATATTTTTATTTAGGTGCTGCTGTGTCTTCATTTACTATCATCTTGTCATCTATCTGATGGAACTATAGTCACCTAATATGTAAAGATACAAAAACTGCTGATAAAATTTTCAGGATTTGTTGTAAAATTATACAAAGCAATTTAGTGACTTTTATGTAAGGGATAATGCCCGACAAAGTGTGCTTTATCCGAAATTAATGCACTCTGTGAAACATGCGACACAAAGCCCCCGGAAGTGTGTTCTGCACTGGTTCTATGAAGTGCATTAATTTCTGATAATGCACACTTCAAAGTGCATTATCCTGCTTATGCCATAGTCACAGTGGTCTGAAGATGGATCATTTGTTTATCTCTACATGATGGTTAAAAAGACATTGAAGTTAGAAAACTAGGTAAGAAAAATAAAACAAATCAGCAATAACCCATTAAATAAAGGATACTTTCCTTCTTTTTCTTGCTTCCTGTCCTAGTCACCGTCTGTTTCGGATCAGTCTCCTCCCACGTGAGCACCTGTTGGATCTGTGTTGGTTCTTTACTGAGAGCTCCATGTTTAGTTGGTTTGTTTCATCTCAGCTTGGTTTGCTTGGCTTATGCTCTTGTGTTTACTGGGATTTGAATAAAGGCCGTTTCACTGTGAGGCGAGAGCCCTAACCACTATACTTCTGTGCAGTCCTACATGCTTTGAGCTCTAGTCTTCTCTGTTTTGGGTCCTATGATCCAGTTCCCATGAACTTCACATGTGAAAGCAAACCAAACCAGATGAAAGGAGGACATTAATCAGATTTCCTCCCATTTGATCCAAGTTTACAGGAACATTACTGTTAAAAAAATCTATTTTTGTTCATTTTTATCAATTTTTGGTCTTTGTTCATCCCTGGGATGTTCATTGAGAATCATTATCTCTTCAAATGCAAAAGTGTTCCATTGAGATGTTCATGTTCAATCTTACAGTAAACTGAGAAACATTTTGGGTTTCTTTTAGAGGAAATTGGATTTTTATTTCCCAAACTTTCGTTAAAAACTCAAGAAAAAAGGTACAATTTGATTTCACATATGATGTGAGATTTAGAGTATCTATGTGAATTCCTCTGACAATAGATGAAACTTCTGACCCAGCTTAAGATCTGTCCTTGGCCTCCATTGACATAACATCCATTGATTCCCATTTCACACTGTCTCAGGGATTGCTGGAGCCTGTTAGCATAACATGTGGCTAATAATATTATGCTGCTTGGTATCAAGATGGGGAGTTAATTCTTTATACTCAAGGTTTGATGATGTGCAGTGATGCTTCCAATAAATCCTTGACAGAGAGATCTGCGGATGAGCTGCGCTTAGGCTTTACGTGGAGGTCAGACCGATCTTGAGACCTTTGAACCAAGACGGATCAGAGCTCAGATTACTGTCAAAGACAGCAAAACTCTCCATGATGATATGGGTAACTAATCTGTACTCACAGTCAGGGGTCTAAAAAATGATCATCTGTTCCTCTGTACTATATACATGGTGTTTAAAGAGAAATTAAGATGAAATTAGAAAAGTGGGTCTGAAAGAATACAAGAAGTGAGCAACGACTTGTTAAATAAAGGGTTGTAGTACAGTCTGGTGCTTCTGACTTTCCATAAAGAAGGATGTTCGAGGCTCTGGATTTTAGAGGAATAACTGTTGCTGCACATCAATCTGGAAGGGATTATAAAACCATATTCAAACAATCTGGAGTCTATCATTCCTTCACTGACATGGATTGATAACACGTGGATTATATTCAGCTCCAGAGGATGTCCCAGTAGTCTCAGTCCACAGGCTCCATCACAGATTTCTCACGCCGGAATTTGCCCAAAAATGTTGATTTTTACAAAAGACGTAGAAAAAGACTTGTTTATAGGAGTTTAAAACTATTTAAATGCAATTTAAAAAGCTATTTAAGGCTCATTAATCATGAAGCCCAATAAGGCAATCATTTTGTGACATTGAGCTAAATAAATAAAATTGAACTGAATTATAGTCACAAGCACCTGTACGGTGGGTGTCCAAACTCATAGAGCGTACCATTGTTGAGTGTGTGGCAAGTGTATTGCAAAGTATTCTTAAGGATAATGCAAATATACTCACTTATGACGTAGGTGCTACACTGTTGTACGTACGGTGTCCTTGTGCCACAGTCATTGGTAAGGCAGGTGTAACAACCGCTTACTGACCCAATGCAAATACTACATGTACGGAGTGTGTCGATGACACTTCAGAGCGTATAGGAAGTAGGATACCGATATAAACCTGGGTTGAGTTAAAAAAAAATCGGTTAATCAATCTGAATTGATCTAAGCTTAATAGATTAAAAGCGATCCATAAAAGTAGAGATTGATGATGCTAATGTATAATCTGATTTCCTGTAGGGCGGCTAATGCTAACGCTCGGTCGACCTAAACATAAATTGCTGACGAAAGGAACATCCTTATAAACTCACAGGGATGGATTTTCCAAACTCTTTTAAGGAAATATTTTTTCAAGTAACCATTTTTTGTCTAAAGCACTGTTTTTTGCTCATTCTTTCTTCTTCTTTTGAACCGTGTCTAAATATGTAAACTCAAAATTGAATTGAACTGAATTGAGTGGATTGAAAGAATCGAACAAAATCTGAATCGAATAGATTCTGGAAATTACTGGCTATACTCAGCCTTGCTATGACCTACACTCTGATTGTCTAGTTTCCTAAATTCTATAATCACACTGTACACAAGGAGAGCCCACTTATTGTGTGAACAGCACTAATGGGTTCCATGTGCAGTGGGTAAGATTTGGGGGGATGAAAAAAACAAAAGATCACTACAACACTCCAGTGTCTTACCAACTAACCAAGCATGTTGCTTCATGAAACATCCACAATGAACATCTCAAGAATCATCTTAACATCTTAAGTTCTTGAACGCACTTTTAGTGTATAATATTAACTCTAAACTGTTGCTTCCCAATTCTAGCACATGTATTCAGAGCTTTAGTGGCTTGGTGCTAAATGTCAGAGTGGTGCAAATCTTCTAAATCTCTCCAGGCTTTTACTTTCACAGCTCTATTCCAATATATTAAAAAGACTTGCTGTCATAGAATTCTGGCCAGACGCAACCCCAGTGATTAAGTTCTCTTTCTTGATCAATTTTTAAACAGTTAGCACCTCCATTCATTAAAAAGGAACCCTCCCCATACGCCACTACCAAATCCGAGTGGTCAAAGTTCAACTGATTTACCTTTCAACAGGCATTCAATGGATGCACGTTTTGTTCTTAAAAAGGACTCAAACACTCTCATGATCGAGTGACGCGTGAATGTGAAAGTTTTGAACGCTGAAGCCCAAAACACGCATATATGTGCATTTCCATAGACCAGTGGTTGCTGACTGGCAGACTGCGATTTGGATCCAGACCCAGATATTGGGTCATCCGGACCCAGCATCTGGGTCCAAACCTCATGCAAAACTAATATGACTAGGGCCTCTGTTTTTCAGAGAAACATGAAGCTGCTGTTCACAGCAACACACTCTCAGTAAAATGCGTACATATTCCACGACTTTGCACTCTGAAATACCGTGTATAATATACGCCAAACACGCTTTTTGCGTGCATATGATACGCAATGATTGAGAATAGGTGGCGCCGGCATACATATACACGACTTTTTAGGTTTCGTTTTGATCACATGTTCATAAATCCTCCGTCTCTTTTCTAAATGACGTCGTTCCTGGTTAAGGTTAGGATTACGGTTATGGTTAGGGTTAGAAAAGCAAATTGTTTGTTTGTGGGGCTGTCTGTGATGCTCACGCCTCCACCAGGGGACGTGTCAAACGTGGAAAACACGTTTTAACACGTTTAGGACCGGCCGTGTTATATGCACGCAAAAACCGGTTTTGGCGTATATTATACACGATATTTCTCAAATCGTGGCATATGTACGCATTTTACTGAGACTGGGCTGGTTTACAGACACAACCTTCCAAATATGGATTTATGGAGACAGTTGTTTCCACGTACCAAACCGCTCTGAATAATATGTGACGACAGATTCTTGAATGTTTGACATAATCTCGCAATAATAAAGTTACATAAATATTCAGGCGTTTTTTTTCTGGACTGTAACTTCAAGAAATTGTTCCTAAGTGAACCTTTTAGTTGAAGACCCCTGACATAGAAATTTCATTGGAAGTGATCACTTGTTGCTTGCAGTATGTCCAAAAAAATTTGCATTAAAAATATAACTTCTTCTGTTTCACTGAGCGCTCTATGACCTTGATATTTTGTGTGGGCCACCTGTGTGCCGGGCACAAGTTTTCCCGTTTTTCTTAGACAACCCGATCCACCTGTAAGGGAGATTGGGACTAATGCTTCAAGGAAAAACTCTAATTTGCCTTAGAAATAACCAGAGGAACTCAAACACTGCAATTCAGCAGAATCATTTCATAACTGTAAAAGCATGGCAGTGGAGAACTTATAATGTGGGTTTCTTAATTGGGGGAGCTTTGAATCTAGATAGAGAACTAATCTGTACACCAGAAAACATGGTGTCAAACATTTGAAATTTCCTGATACAAAAACCGGATCCTGAAGCGGTTTACTCTCACTTGGAAACCAGTTCTGTTGGTTCCAGTCAATTTCAGATGAACAGTGGGTATTGTTATATGTGATGATGGAGTTGCAAATCTGGTCTTTTCTATTAAAATAAGATAACAATGTGTTTGAGACATACAAGATGGGTGTGTTGGCTTCTAACAAACCAATTTGATGTGTGTTTGTTTTTTGTTAAATGTTGATCTAGTGTTTTGTTTATGGGAAGAATTGGTCATTAGGGGTAAAAGTTGTACATTCCTTTAACACATGACAGCATCTAAAGCTCCGAATCTTGTTTTCTCATTTACGCTGACTGCTTCCCTGAAATGCTGAAGCTTCACATGAGCTTAAGGATGAACTCCTGACATTTTGCTTCCTCTGTACTTTCTTCAGTGAACCACAGGAGTCTCTAATCCAGGCAGAGTTTACCTTCACCTCCATTCATCCAGCAGACGGATAATTAGGCTAAAAAAGAGAAAGGGAAGAAAAAGGGGCAAAAGCTGGAGGTAAAAGGTCAAACTTAAGCAGTTTAAGACCGGGAAGAAGTAAAGCAGAAAAGATGAGGAAATGAAGTCAAATCGAAAGACAAACACTAAAAGATGAGCTGGAAACAGGGGGCAGAGGTCAAGCTGAATTTTTTACTGTTAAGATAGTGAAAAAAATGATGACAGAAGACGTCCTGGCCAGAATCCAAATGGACCATCAGCACGGTTTGTGCGCTCACTGTAGCATAGCAATGATACGCCTTTAACATGTTGCGTCTTAGATTTCACGTGTTCAATGACCCTGCCTTCATGCTCTGGAAAAGAACCTCATTTTCAGGTCATAGAACAGGAACATCTGGAAATGTCTTTCTTTCTGAGTTCATAGATCCAGTCGTCAATCGTGGGAAGTAAAGAGAAGTCCAACCAGAGCACTCCAAGGCTGAAATGCTTCAGTTCACTGGTACAACAAAACAATCGGCTGATTGAAATCTGTTATTGCTAAAGCCAACAGACTGAGGATGATTTTGTTTCCATAAGCTGAAGATAAAGAATCAACTCAACACGTTTGGCCTGATTGCTTCACCAAGACTGTTTTTATTTAAAAACAAGCAGAAAATGGTCTTAATGAAAAGTTTAGGCATCCTATTGGACAAACTCACACGACCTGCGGCCACTTCATCAATTAACCTTTGAAGCATGTTTTTGGACTGTAGGAGGAAACTCACACACCAACGAAGAGAACATGCAAACTCCACACAGAAGGGGCCAGCCAGGATTTAACCAGGGCCTTCAGTGAAAGTGCTAACCACTACACCATCATGCAAATCCATTTAAACTATTAATCCCACATGGATTAGAAAATAAGGTAACTCTTTATAATAAGATTCCCTAACAAGCTTTATTGAAATATTAACAAACATTATTAATGTGTTTATAGGCTGTTAGTATCATGATTGCTTTAAATCATAGAGCACACTCATTTATGAGGACTCGGTCGTGGTGTAAAGGTAGAGGGGTTGACCTCTGACCGGAAGATCGCCTGTCCCCTTCTCAGTGTCCTTTGGGCAAGACGCTGAACCCCAGTTTTGCAGAAATTTTAGTTGCATAAATATAAATCAGTTTAAA
>NC_050526.1:14471483-14506029 GCF_002922805.2 Oryzias melastigma | reverse complement strand
GTTTCCTGCATTGTGTCGTTACCTCAATTACATCGCATATCATCGAGCACACCAGGGAGAGAGAGGCTGGATGGGGGGGTCGTTCACGTCAAATGTTCTAAATGTTTCTCTGAGCTAAAAGTTGGTATGAGGAGCGTCCGTGCTGCGTTCACGAACACTGGGGAATTACAGTTCTGGAGCGTCCCACTGCCGCCACATGCACTGAACCGAACGCGTTCACACTGGCGAGGAGGAAACCAGACGCAGCGTTTTTCTGAGTGGAAGCCGACCTTGAGGGTCAGACGTGGTGAGCAGATGACCATTTTTGTGATAGAAAACACAGCGTCCATGTTGACACACAGGCTCAGGCTGAGCTGTAAAGCCTCCTGTTATCTGGCAGCGGTATCTCTCAGGAGTGCCTAACATTAGTGACCTGTAAGCCTGTGTGCTGGATCCCAGCCTGTATGCAGGTTAATAGGCATTACACAGAAAATATTATGTTCCCTTCCTGCTGCGCTGATGCAGAGAATCCTCTGATTCCTCAATAATGAACAAGAACAGAAACATCCAATATGCACCAGAGATACCTGTAAACTTCATGGCCTTTCCTGCTGGACCTCCGCACGCTCACCTGTCTGTCACTTGGCAGAGGCGGAACTCTGCGGCCCTCTGTACATCCTTCCCTAATGTTATTACTGAGCCTTTATCCCTGCGCAGTGCCTAACATTAGTGACCTGTAAGCCTTTGTGTTGGCTCCGGCCTCCATCAAGCACACAGCGGTGTGTGCGAGCGTCCCAGTCTGCCGTGAAGGAGGGATTTGCTGAACCCGAATGGATGGCTTTCTGATTTTCTCTTATTCTTTCGAGTCATGCATCAACGCTGTTTTAGTTGAGCTTTGAACCTGGACTGCGACTCCCATCATGCTTGCTGCTGCTGCAGAGTAAACAGCAGTGTGAGAGGGAAAGCAGGATTAAAGGAGATAATATCAGTATTTAATCTGATGTTTTGTGGGGGGGTTGTGGGCTGTGCAGTGGCTCTCTGTTTCTCTGACCTTCGCTCCTGAATCGTCATCACTTCCTGATCAGGAGCTGCTTCTTCTGCACTCTTCCTGAGGAAGCTCAGACTTTGCCGTCCTTCATCCAAGTTCTCATGAAGATATCCAGACGCTTCATCTGGAAAGTTTAATCCCTTCAGCGTGTCTGGAGTTGACCCGGTGACCTCGGCCCAGCTGGTCTCCCCTCTTAACCAAAATGAAGGAAGCATTTGGATCTTCATCAAGAGCCCAATCCATGAAGCAGGTCCACCTCAAGCTTGTTTTGGATCCTCCAAAGTTATATTTCAGACCATGGTCCAGGTCTTGGCCAGCCACACCGTGGGCTGTGCTGAGAGTTTGTGGGTCAAATCCCTCAGAGCCCTTAAAATGTTTAGAACATAAAAATTTCACAACAGTTTATTTCTTCATATAGCTATCTTCTACTTTGATCTATTGGGCAGGTCTTAAAACGCCCATGGCAAGCATCGCGGGACCGGTCTAGCTACAGCAGATGACTCATATTGACTACTGGATGGCTGCAGCCTCAGGATCTGCTTGCCGACCTTGTGACACTCCGAACTTACGTATGTTCATGCGATAACCTGCAATTTATTACGATTTAGATCATTAAGAGCCCCGACTTTACAAAAAGTGCAATAATTCAGGTCTGGCGAAAATTTGAACCCAGCGAAACGGATTCAGAGCCCCAGAGAGGCCAGAACGCAGAGGTCGGACGTGATCATATGCAGTGGAGGTTCCTCTCGCACTTTAAGGTTGATGCTGAATGTTCATCGTGACCCTTCACTCTGCATATACTCGGCTTGGGACAGGCACCAGCAGAGCACAAGTTTGGGCACTGTGGAGACTGTCTTAAACATGTTTACATTTTTCGTATTTTATTTCTTTTTATATTTTAATATTAATTTATCCTACTTTTTTTTTAATTTCTTAAGTTAGTTGTGTATTACAGTATTTGAGGGTTTATTCCCCCCTTTCCTATGCCAATATCTGACCTTGTTTGAGACTGTTTTCTGTTTGTCTTCATCTAAAGTTCTTCAAGAATGAAGCCTGATGGAAAAAAAGAACATTGACTGAATGAAGGAAGGACTCCAGCCTTTTCCTCCCACAACTTACTTCTACTCTTTCTCTCCAAAACATAATTTCCTGTTTGACCGTCTTCCAATCCTGGAATAAGTGGGATGATCGGATGCAGTAAAAATATAGAAAATAATCATTTCTAGAAGCAAAATAGAGCGTGAGTGTGTGGTTCTGCAACAGACCTCAGGACATACCCCGTCTTCATCCAACGCTAGCTAGGATAGGCTCCAGCAACTCTGTAAGGGATTCAGCAGGTTTTGAGTATGAATGGATTGAACAAAACCACACATTAGCTCAACAATGCACAATGTAGCTTAAGAATTCTGAACGAGACTCAAAATATTTTATCAGCAGACAAAAAAATAGTACAGAAAGAATGACTGAATTTATTTCCAATAACGAGAAAAAGTATTCTTAGGTACTTTTGCTGATAAAATGAAGTGGAATCTTGGATTATTAATAGTAGTATGTCCTGAATTAGAGACATACAGCATGAAAGGGTTAAAAATATTTGATACATTTGTGAGAATAAATTGAGAAGTAAACAAATAAAGATAAACAAATGGTACTTTAAAGGTAATCAAGTAATTCTGTCCAATATTAACCCTTTAACACCTGGGGCGTCTTTAACATACTGTAACTTTTCAATCGCTAACACGATCAACGTAATTCCAGCAGATTCTAAAGGAGAAAAGCGGCGTGTTAGCAGTTGAAAAGTTACATTAAATCAAAGAGCATAAACGCTGGAGCTCCAGTGTTAAAGAGTTGACAAAAATGTTTTACTGGCTGAAGAATCAAATGCAAACACAGAAAAACTGGTATAGTCCTGCAAACTTAAACAATTATTGATGCCTAAATGGGCCAAATACAAATAATTAATTGTTGGCTAAGTGGCCTTAGTTGAATAAATGAGGCCCCTAAGGAGAAGCTGATCGGTCCTGAAAAACTGCAAAATCCATTCATTAGGTCTTACAAAGTATAAAACGGTTGAATGAAGTACATTTAAGAGTTACTATTTAACAAATATTTGCACATAAATACCAGGTTAGGGTTAAAATACATGTACATTTCGGATGTATGTGTGGCCAACACGAATTTCCATCAGTTTTTGTGCTTGTTCACATGTAAATATGTGTAATATTACATCTATTTCTAAAGTTACTAAGTTCTGTTCAGGGTTGTGTGGTAGGTGGAGCCTGCTCAGCTAATGGGTCTGATCCACAGCAGGTTCACACTCAGACACACCTCTAAGGAGAATTTCAAACGATCAAATAACCCTTGAAACATGTTTTTAGACTGTAGAGGAAAGCCAAGTGCCCAGAGAAAACCCACATGTTCATGAGAAGAACATGCAAACTTCACACAGGAAGGTCCCAACTGGGATTTGAACCTTGACGCCTTCTTGCTGTGAGGCTATCCGCTACACCACTGCACACGTCTAAATGAATATTATGAAGTAAATCTTACTTTAAATGCTAATAAATGTTTTATTGGTTGTAATACAACAGATTAGCTAACGGAAATATCTGAAAGATAGAGGTGGATTTGTGCTGCTGAAGGAAAATTTGAAATATTTAAATTGTTTAAATAAAATTGCAAAGCACCCACGTGAAAACTGATCTATTAAAAACAAACAAATTATTATTATTTGTATGCAGGTTTCATGGTTTTCCATTTCCCAGCCTTTATAGGTAATAGAACCTTTGGGATAAAACATAGTAAACTAATGAGTTTGAGCTAAAGTTCTTTGTAACTTTTTTAAATAGGTTTATAGTTATTTTAAAATTTTTGTAAAAGGTTTTGTAGCAACTGGTGATTTATAATGTGCAAATAAATTAATTCAAAACTGTAACTTCAAACAGTCTAGAAACCCCTTCAAGTTGCCTACAAACAAAATAAACAATACAATAAAAATAAAAATAAATAAAACAATAAAAATAAAAAGCAGAGATATAAATCCAAAACACAAGCTGTTGAGTTACCTAAAGTTTGAATTATAACTTCAGTTTTTGCTCTACTAACTCATTTTTTTTCCTAAAAATTGTAGTTCTTAAAAAATAAAGTACTTTTCCATTCACTTTATTGGGAAGTCAGAACACACAAAGCATAACAATTACTAAAGTAGTAGCAAAAGAAATACAGTTTTGAGTATTTTTTACATTTTCAAATTTTCTTAAGCTATCAAACTTCACATTTTGGTTTGAACTTTTTGGTTTCTCGCCTGTTCATGCATGACTCCAGTCCTTCACCAGCATCAGCTGGATTTCTGTAAATCCCTGCAGCCGCTTCAACAGCTGGTGGATGGAGTGAACATCAGGGTGGAGGCCAGCAGATTAAAGCATCAGATGATGGAGTGACAGCCATCATTAAAGGTGGGGCAGCTGGTCATCCATATATGTTTACGTGTGGTTCTGGCTTTAGAAGCTGCGTGAACGGATGGATTTGGTGTTCAGGAGTCGTGTCGGCGCCCTAATTGGAGCTACAGTGAAATGGAGCCTCTTTTGTGTGAAACTTCTTCTGTTTACTCTCCTCTTCTTCCCCTTTTCAACTCTGAACATCGTCTGGAGCTGCAAAGAGCAGCCGCAGGCGGCGTCTCCGTTCACAGAGATCTGAGGAGAAGCAATGAGATGTGAGAGTTTGGGCCGCTGGTCATCGCGTTTTTCTGCCTCATTATCTCCTCCACCTCAGCAGTGAGCCGCAGTTTTGGCCAAACGCTGGTTTCACCCACCATGGAGTGAAAACAAGCCAATGCCTCCAACCAAATCAGTCCCACGCACAAACTCCTGCTGAGGAGTATTGTCCTGTGACATGAAATCCTGCAGAAATGTCTGATTTTTTACTAAAACAATCAAATCCTGCAGACAAAAAAGGTGACTCCATGAGTAGCTAGAACTAGAAGAGTCTCATCTGATAGTGTTGGATCGAAAACTATAACTAGATGAAACTCAAAACTTCAAAAGGTTTCAAAATCTAACAAGTTTAGAAAAAAATAGCTATGAACAACACCTCAAAAATTCAACTTTTTTTCCATTTTGTTTTACGATCATAAAGTGCAAATAAGATCAACCCCTCATTAGGAGACCTTTTTACAGCTGACACAACATTCCAACCAGACAGCTGTTAAGGAGGACGTACTCAACTTCCAATAACATGAAAACTTATGGAGGAAGTGACAAAGTGATGAAGAGGAGAGAAACAAGGAAACATCTCAGAGAGCTGAAAAGAATCAGAATAAAGACCCAAACTACAGTCTGGAGACTTCTTAAAACAGAATTTGATTAAATTGAAAACATTTTATTTATCCTCGAGGGACAATCAAACATTAGCTAATGATTGACATTGCTTAGACACATCATAAAACATGAAACCATAATTATTAAAGCAATAAATAACAGAAAAAGAAAGCAGGTTTGCAGATGATAAAGTGATTTCTTTTATTTTTTGTTTGTTTTTGGAGTAGTTCAGTGTGTCTTAAAATAATTGTATTTATTTATTTAAAAAAAACTAGAAGTTCTAAGACAGAAATGATTGCAGATCTAGTTTTCTACCACTTTTTTGTTGTTAAAAAACCTTAAGTATTGATTGTCTAATTGTATTAACCCTAATAGTCAGGATCCCACAACTCTTGAAAATCAAACAGTATGTTACACTGGTGAGGGAAGTGAATCACCGCATGTCTACTTTGCGTACGTCTACGCTGAAAGTGTCAAACACATGTAATTTTCAAAATTAAATACATTTAATATTGTTTTATTATCTTACAGTAGGTTTATCTGAGGCAAATTAAAGTTTTTCTTCGTTGTTACTTATTTATTAGCATACTTAAATGTTTTTTTTACTCAATTTCGAGTTTATTGTTTCGTAAAACACAAATCATATATCGAACCGAAGCTAAAAAATTGAGGTTTGAATAAAGCTTGATAAATGAATTGTGCCATCCCTAAAAACAAATGTGACTTATTTATTTCTCTTTTACTCAGAACTGTACATATGTTTGATTTATGGATGTGTATATTTACTTTTGTTAAAATACTAATTACTTTATTTTGTATTTGTGCTACAAAACAAATGTTTATTTTAATTTCTATAAATATGCATATAATTAGTTTTTATTCAAACGTTGGTCTTTGCACTGTTAATTTAAGCTTACTTTAAATGTAGTTATTTTAAACATTCTTAATTTTTTTATTTTAATCATAACACCTTTAATATTAGTAATAAATGTTTATTTTACTGTTTTATCTAAAGCACTGAATTGTTATTGTGCACCAAACGTGCTACACAAAAAAAAACTTGCCTTGCCTATAGAAAGAAATACTTTAATTTCTTGCTTTTTGGTCTGAAATCCGAGGATTTTCGCTTCATTTTTGACCTGAAAAATACATTTATTGTAGTTTATGATGAAAATTGTTGCTGCAGTTTATCCAGAATTGTTCTAACAATTTTTTTAGTATATTTTGTTTTTCCGTCCGCGGCTGCGTCTTCTCCTTTTTTTGCTACTTTTTCCTGATTGTTGCGCTGCGTCTTTATTTATTTATTTAGATTTTTCTTTTAGAAATAAATTGATTTAGAATAAAGTATTTAATTTTGTTATTCTTTTTTAAACGAGTTTTTTCCCTCAGGTTTCGGTTTTAAAGGTTCGTCACGTGTTTTTATGTCAGATTATTTTTCTGTTCGCTTTGAGAACATTTCCTTCAGTTTTCTTTAATTACAAACGCGCAAAGTGAACGGAGTGGCGCTCCGCTGCAGCCGCGGGACTCCTCCGGCCTTCAGAAAAAAAAAAAAAAACTCAAATTATTTTTATCATACGCTTTTAATCTTTTTTAAACGTTAATAAATATCTATAAATTTTATATTTAAATAAATCCCTCGTTTGAAAAGCTGCCAATTGAATACATAAATGAATAATAAAATATCGAATAATTCATCAAAGTTTAAAAGTGACTTGAATGGTGATTTTTTTTTGTAATGAATGAAAATAATGAAAGGTTGGTAAAATAAATTAATAGATTTTCAAAATTAAAGTTTTATTTTATGCATTAAAAGGTCAGTTAGAGCAGAATTAAATGTAATTTTTTTGTAAAATATTATTATTTTTTTAGTCCAAAAGCATAAATAATTAAAGTTTTGTTTAACAGTTAAATAACAGAAGCAGACATTTTTATGTAAAATCATTTTGTCTCATTTTTTCCTAAATAGGTGAAAGGAATCGTAAATTCTCACACTGAGCGTGCTCATAAAAAAAAAAAAAAAAAAAAAAAAATTCAATTGAATTTGGAGAAAATTACTGAAAAAATATTCTGCCCACGCTCCGTTGCAGGTCCAACGCAGATCTCTTCCTCATGGGAGTCAGAACTTTATCTTCATCCCACGCTGGTGCTGCTTGATCCAGCAGACTGTTGGTTTTTCCATGGATTGAGCTGTGAACTGAGTTTAAAGCTCCAGGAGGTCACAGATGATCGGCTGTGACAGTTTTCCCTCCGATGGGAGTCTGGTCACACCGAGCTGAACTGTCTGCAGCTCCAGCCCAATGCATGAAGCTGCAGAAGACCCACTCCTGTCAGCTCCCATCGCTGCACAGAACAACACAGTAAACATAAACAAGGTCTCATCGGTGACAAATAGGAGAAATATTGAGTTGTTTGTGCAGTCCGGACTGTGTAACCTTTACATTTAGATCAATTTAAGTCAAAAACCCATGTAATAATGATTTGTAAGCCTTCAACACCAAGAAATTATTTGTTTTATAGTTTAAGTGGAAATAATAAATAACTAAATTCTGAATTTTCTAAAAGTTCTGTTCCTGTTTTATTAAGATTCTGTCTCTGCCTCCTTCATATCATTAAGTATTCGGCTTACAGACAACTCAGCTGTTTCTGTCTGGCGACTCCCATAATGCATTTGAGTCGACGGTTTCAGTCACGTCTCAGTCCTGTCACTCTCCTGCTCAAGGATTTTTGTTGCAGTTCTGTGCTTTTGCTCAATTTCATGGAATTTATTAGAAGTTTTTATCTCATTTCTCTGATGTTTGGATTTTGGATGCACCGCTTAGCAAAAAGTAGTACATGAAGTTTATTTTATATACTTGAGTATTAGTAGAGCAAGTCTACTATTGACCACATACGCTGTGTAGGAAGTAACTAAATACTTCTTCAGACTAAATTTTGAATATTTTAAGTTCACAATATGTTATTATATGAAGCAAACTTCAAGTATACTATCTCACTGTAAGTACACTTGAATAAATATTTTCTTGCTGAGGGACCACCTGGTCAGTTTTCTTTTAAAAAAAATCCATTACTTTTTTTACTTACTTTAGTTTTTGTAATTTTTGTGACCTTATGTAGATTATGCCAAATCTGATTTTATTACCAACCGTAGCTGCGTTAGCCCCGCCCACATCCCTAAAAAACAAGATGAAAGTATTGAGTTGTTTTGGATGAAGAACACAGAAGTTTATAAATGTGTTTTGTTTTAACTTTCCAGAAATACTTTCAGAGTTGCTGTCTCTCGATGTCGCTGACTGAAGATCGGGCCCAAAGGTTCGCTGCTCATGGAGAGTTTTACGACGGTATGCTTTGATTCCGTGAATCTCCAACGCTTTAAAGAAATTCGTTTTACGATTAATGAAAATTTGAGGTGAACTGGACCAAACCGGAGCGCCGACTGAGGGCATCATTATCCTTTGCTCTTATGTAACGTGAGTATTTCAGTCACAGTCGGCGAACACAAGCGGCAGAGAACTCGTGAAACATGTCGACTTCCAAGCTAACAGCTTCCATCAAAGCGCTGTCGTCATTCTGCTTCAAACGTGCACGAAGCTAACCGACTTTCTCGCCCTCAGCGGTGGCAGTGGCGCCTCTACTTCCCTCGTTGTCCAGAAAGCCACGCGGTCGAACGCGTGGAAAGCTTCACCTTTCCCAGTTTGTCTGGTGGTTGTCGTGTCGCTGCGGCCTGCGCAACCGGAAATCAATACGGACGTCAGCTGATGTTGTGACAGCCATGTCAGATGAGCTAATGTGATTTCTGCAGAGCTATGAGGCTTATGCGATGCTGACCCCATGCAGTCCCCTGCAGTCTTTTAATCCGCAGCAGCAGAAATATTTATGCTTTCACTCATAAAGAAGACACGTTTATGTAGAAGAGCTTCATGTTGCTGCTGAAACACCAGAAAGTTCCTCCTCAGAATCATTTTGAAACATGGAGCGTTCTGGTTAAATCAAGAAGAAAATGAATTTCCAGTTAATCCCTGGCGTGGCTCTGCGCTGCCAGAGGCGGCGCTCTTGTTCTCCGTGTCACATCAGCACCTTCACAAGCGGGTGTACTAACATTTACAGTAAATGTTATTCTGTTTACTATGGGCCCGCGCGACCTCTGACCCCCCGCAGTAACTCCTGTCGCTGCAGGGCGGCTCCTCTCTCAGACAAACACCTCGCTGCTGCATTATTTAGCGCGTGGGGGGGGCAGCTGATCACAGCTCCTGCGGCGACGGATGGCGGCCGAGGCGCTTTGCACGCTGAGGTGATTACTGGTCACGCAATGGGCCTGGAAAAGGAGCGCAGAGGGCGGGACCATCCGGCACCATCCGAGCTCCTGATTGGTTCAGAGGTCGGGACGTTTTTATTGGATGAAGAAAGTACAAATGAGCTAAAGGGGGTGGATGTGGAGGTCAAAGTAGCCTTCGCCTCATCTTCTTCTTTTTTTTTAATCTAATCCCTCCCTCCAGCTTCTGGTTTAACTCTTTACTATTTTCAACCCAAATGAGTTTGACTGAAGGCCGGTTCTGATGGCTCTGATGGAGAAAGTTGAGATGAAATATTTCGAATTTCACGACCCATCGACTGAGGGGTCGATGGTTTGCACCCAGCAGGTCGCAGGTTTGGTTCGGTTATCCATCAGGAAGAGCATTTGGGCTGAAACGCCATCTTGAATTCACGCTGCTGTCGCGACCAGAGACAAACCTGAAGGACCACTGCTTCTCTTCTACAACATTTCTGCTTTTATTTGTCGATATCCGTCCTTTTAGATCCTGCAACTCTTTCTCAGCAGGATTATTATCATTCTGCTGCCATTGTTCGAAAACAGACGTCGACGGAACTCAAACTTTAACCAAACAACCATTTTTGTTCTTCTTCTGACGTCCTCGCTACCTCCTAAGAATACGGTGGCTCTGAAGTTCAAATTACACCAACAAATCACGCAGTGCAAAAGCTTATTAATAAAAAAATGTTTTTAAAATTAGATAAATCAATAATGGATATTGGAAAATACCATTTAAACTGAGTCACAATGGGTTTATTTTACTAACAACCATCCCAGTGGACAGCACAAATGTGATGGCAGCAAAAAGTGATCAACTCATCATTACAGTTACTGCTGGGCGGATCGATCCAAATACAAATATTATCGATCTCAAGTTGGTATCGGATAAATACTGACCTGCAGATATCGATATTTCCACTCTTGTTTGAAACTTTTCTGTATCGGCAAAAAGGACCCAGCAGAGCCCGACCGCGGCACTTTGGTCTCAGCAGCAGATCTCACAGTGCATGAGTGATCACTCTATTTCCACTCTAAATGCTGGGTTGTTGTTGACAAGTTAATTTCCACCTATTTTTATTGTTCTTTTAAAAGGCTAAGAAATTTCAAATTATTTATGTTTCTACCAGTTGTTTTTTTATCACTAAACATTTTGATTTATTTTTCTATCATAGTTACTTGTTTCTTTTGGTTTTTTGACTGTTTTGCATTGACTTCTTCTTAACTTTTTATTTAATTTCAATAAGTTTTTATTTGAGTAAACTATTTTTCATTTAATTGAAAATATTGTCCTAATTCTGATTTTATGTTTATCAAGTAATTAAAAAGGCAAACTTTGAAAAACCATTCACAGCAATTGAAAACAGTTGAGACTTTCATGTCACATCCTCCACATTTACAAAAGATATTGATATTGGTATTGATATCTCCAATATTGTATCGGAACAATACCCAAATGCTGAGTACCGCCCGCCCTAATTCCAGACTGTCATGATCTAGTGTTACGGTTTTTGTCATGTTCTGTTTTCAGGCTAATCATCCACAGCTGTCTTCATTTAGTTAAACAACCTCAGTGTATTTAAATGTCTGGTTTTGGAATTGTGTTTAGGTTTCTGGAATGTTTACAGTGGTGTTTTATCATTTGTTTTTCTTTTTAAATTGTCATTGTGATCTTTAAAATGCTTTTACATCGAGTGATTTTTTTTTTTTGTGGTATTTGCACTTCAGGACACGAGCCCCGCAGAAATGAACGCCTCTGAACTACCACTCCGTCTGTTTGTGAAGTATTCTGCGACTTTGTGGTCTGACAGATCGGCCGATCTCGTCTCCGTTTGGCCTCGTCCCCATGGCGACGGGGGGTCGAGGTTTGAGCCCATTAAAGATTCAGTCTTTCCGCCACCCATTTCTCTCGCTCCTCTTCCTCCTTACTATCCCTGATGAATCTCCTTCCTTTCCTCCTCTCCCTCCCTCCAACACTCTTCATCGCCTTCTGCTGCATTCCTGGGCATTCGGTCTCTCCTCTTCTTCTTTGTACTCCTCTTGTTCTATTTCAGCATCAAGTCCTCCTAAGTCACGTAGAATGTTGAAGTCTAAAAAAATAGTAAATAAAACAATGGATTCATCTCAGAATTTGGCCTCACTCATGAGGTTTCTCAATTTTGTAGAGAAAACGGTTCAGATTCCTAAATGGATTTTTGTGTGTAATAAAAATGGAACCAGACAGGGCGTTTCTTTGCTGATGAAGAACTTCTTTGCATTACTCTCATGAGTGACTAGTCTGTTACCTTCTCACCATTCGGTTGGAGCTGCCCAGGGCGCCACAGTTGAGGTGTCTGTGGTTAATCATGGGAGCATACACAGTGATGAACATGAGAGCCGTGTTGTTGTTTCATGTCATAATTATCCTTTAATGCCTCCAAAGCACTTCAGCTGCATCATAAATCCAATTGTAAAGACCCACTCCGATGACAGTGGAGTTTCTGGTGTTTATAACGTGTTCTTGTGGCATTTTTCTAAAGATGGGGGACATACATGAAGAAGATTAAGATTAAAATGGCAAACTTTATTAATCAGGAGCAGAAAAAAAAGAAGTTTGAAAACGATCATATCTGTGCCGCTGAGCGAGGTTGCTCTATGTCAGCTGTTCCACCCACAATTCAGAGTGAGTTTCTGATGAACTGAGCTGCTCTGCAGAAACTATTTCCCACAAAAATAAACTAGTTTTTTTTTTTTTGGCCAAAAACTGCATCGTCACGATTATGGAAATATTTTTACAATAGATGATCAGAGTGGGATTTAAGTTCATGTTAGACTTACGATCAACTCATTCCACTTTCTTTTTTTTAAAAGGTGAAGTTTCATTGGCTGCTGTGGTATTGCTTTGGACAAAAAATGATAAAAAACCTTTATGTGATGGTATGTTAGACTGAAAACAAACTGTATGTGAGTTCAGGTTGTAGATAGTATTTTATTGTCTTCAGATGTGGATGTTGTAGTTTATTTAAAAGAGAAGTGCAGACTGGAAGCTCGTCCATGAGTCTGACAGGTTTCCATCGGAGTCTGTCAGCCCGTTTGAACTCTGCAGTCTTTTACTTGCAGTCTGTTCCGCTCTCACACCTGTCCGTCTCTCTGTCTGTTTGACTGACCGCCCGTCTGTCCGGCTCTTCCTCCCGTCCCTGCCTGTCCGAGCTCTGCCGGCGCCCCCGGACTGTCCGTTACCCTGTCACCGTTGGCATTTTTCAATCCAGCGTAACATTTACCGCTCATTCCTGCTGGTGTGCAGACGGACTAGTTGCTTGAAGGAAGGAAGCGAACCTCTTAGCACGTCAGTTTGGGAGTCAAACTCCTTTGACCTCTGACCTTTAAGGGGGTAAAAGTGTCAGGAAGGGAAATGTGGATTAACTCAAACAAAAAGAACAAACTGAAGCATCATGGGGGCAGGACTGATTTTTCTGGTGAGCTTAGGAAGTAACAAGATGAACTGACAGAAGCTGTTGTTTCACAAAGAGCAGCTTCATCACTTCCTGCCTCCCCCTCTTGAATCCACCCCCCCACCACCACTTCCTCCCAGCTGCTGAGCTCTGCAGGCCGCCAGTCGGGAGGAGAAAGTGGATTAGAAATGGCCGACGCCTCGACCGCCATTCAGGAGATGAGGCGACGGACGGCTGGAAGACGGTTTTCTGCGAAAAACAGAGCAGATGGCAGTCGGAAGGAGGGATGGAAGAGAAGGAGAGGAGAAGCAGAGGATGCATACGCAATAGAGCGTAAAAGCTACGAGGTGAGGATGAGGAGCAAGTCGGGATGGCCCCCTTCCTCCACTCCGTCTCCCCGTTTCGTGTGAAGAAAAGACGGGAAGGGAGGGCGGAGGCCGAGCCTCCGAGCGAGCAGAGGTTAGGAGGAGGGTGCAGGGGGCGGAGTCATAGTGAAGATTGACGGTCTGGTTGGCCACTTGGGCGTTGCCGCTCTGCCGAAGATTTAAAAAAACGGAGTAAACCACGGCGAAGCCCGAGATCATTCTAATTAGAAGTGACTCTGCGTGCCAGTGATCCATGCAGAATATTAGTGCTGTCACGAAACACTGCGGATGCTACTGAGCATGCTCAAACAGTTGGCCGGCCCCCACAGCCGCTGAGCTGTTTAGCGGATGGAAGGGAAGGTCACGGCGCCTGGGTGCGCGGCAGCAGCGAGCGCTCCCTGAGCTCGCTCGGGGTTGCCTGGATTCTGCACGCGATCTTCAGCAGGGGGCGGGGTGGAGCGAGCGCCGCTGCCAGCCGGGTCAGAGCGGCGTTGTTTGTTTGAAAATACTGCAGAGCTGTTTTGCTGCAGTTTGGCCGAGGCCGATGCCCTTTAAAGAGGTCACAGAGGGTTCAGGGCCCCAAGACGCTGCCAGGTCCCATCGGCCCCACGCTCATCTACGACTCAACAAATAAAAGCGTGAAGACAAAAGAGGACGAACGCGAACAAACGCCGACTGATACGTCAAGGCAATGTCGTGGACACGTTTTGTCGTCGGTTTAAGAGCCATTTAAACTTTTTATACTACTTTACAACGACCAAAACAGGAGTTGTGAGTCTGTCATAACAGCAGATTGCGACTCTGAGCTGTAAAGTCCACGAAGAGCCAGAGAGCGGTCCACAGACCCCCCACCCCACACATGGAGCTTTCATTTCTGAGCTTTAAGACACTTAAAAGTGTGTTTGCAAACATCCTGACATCATGAATGTGGCAGATGATGGTTTATGAGTCCCTGAATCCAAAATCATGAAGCCGTTTTTCTGCTTTATACTAGTGAGCGATGCGTCGATACTTATCGTGTGGGCGATAGAAAAGTGTCTATCGTGCCATTTCTCTTCTATGACTTTATGGTTTTGATTGTTTCTTTTTATTGCAGAACTTTTGTGGGAGTTTTTCGCAAATCAAACCATGATTCTTACAGTTTAATCTAAATACAGTATGTCCTAATGGTTGCTGTTTGTGTTTCTTTTTACTGGATGAACTAAGATTAAAATGTAAGTATTTAATCATATCATAACATAACAGATAAAAGGACAAAGATTTTGAAAGAAAGAACTAATATGTGCTTCTTTAAACAGTGTCACACAAACGTTTTTCTGTCAACTTCCTGGTTGACTTCGGCAGGAAACAAACATAAATCTCTAGAAAACACTAACAGTCCTATAATCTAAGCTGACAACAGTGTTTCCACCAGACATGTTTTACAACTTTTTACATCTTTAGAGAAAATTGATCACAAGATTTCATAATATTCTTAAATTAATTTTCACCCTTTTTTAATTCTATTTTTTGTACTAATACATTTATTATTATTTTTACATCCTTTAAACAATGGGTTTTTTTAGAACTCATTTCAATAAAGTCATGAAAAGTCCCGAAAACTGAAAAGTCATGAATTTCCATCTCTTTTCTTTTTAATCTACGTCAATGGGAGAAATCTTCAATGACTTTACTTTGAAAATAAGAACCTTCACCGACACTTTACTTTGAAGACTGATTTACTTCCAATGACAGCAGTGTATCCGATTTGTTTATTTTATGTACTCAAAATTTAACATTATTCTTCATTTATTACATAGTCTGAAGTGTATGTTTTTATTTCTGTACCTTTTTTTATTTCTTGCTCTATTAAATAAGGCATAACAAACTCATTAACGGACTAATTCATCTATCTAGATAATTTAGCAGGTCTTTTCAGAGTTATCAGTAACGTCAACATTTTTCATTCTCAACCGTTGTAGTTCTTGATGTCGTAGTCATTTTCAGCATCATTGGTTTGATAAATAACAAATTACTTCAGTTTCTTTGAGTTTTGCTCAGACTTGTTCTGCAAAAAACTGCAGGAAGTTGGTTCTTCAAATTCAAAGCCGTTCATTCGCCTCGGCTTCAGGATTTGGTTTGCTTTTCCTAAAACTGAGGGATTATCTTTTTTTCCTGTGCCTGCGGCTTACAAATCCGTTTAAGGAGCTGTTGTGTAATTGCACTGACATAAAACATTTTTTTCTTTGCTTTTGACTTAAAACACAATCTGCTTCTTCCTCTAGAATATTTCCAGTTACTTTAAAATCTTAGCTGACTATAAATGATTTCCTAATTCACTCTGACAATTAAGCAGCACCAGCCTCACATGTAAATGTTTAACCTTGACCAATAAAAAGTAGAAAAACTCCAGGCTGGGGACAATAAGTTCAAACAGATGACACAAAATCATATTGAGAATTCCTAAAAGTTCTAAATCACTTATAGTAGAAAATTCTGATTTTATTTAACAAATAGCATAATATATATATATATATATATATATATATATATATATATATTAAATTAAATTAAAGGTTATTTTAATTTAAAAGGTGAAAAAAATATTTTAAGTAAATGGCTACTTGATATTTTTTAACCCCCAATGGTTTAAAACAAACTAACCATGAAGCATATCCCGTTGTTTGAAGACAGTAAAACTTCTGGTGGATTCTGCAAGTTTTTCTGCACAGCAGCTACTTCTGAATACAACGTTTAAAAATTAAAACCTTTTGCTTTGAGACAAAACACCCCACCCTTTACCTTCAACTCCTCCATCGAAGGTTCTTTCTAGATGGGAATGAACGCAACTCTTTCAAGTGCTTTTAAAAAGCAGCTCCAACATTAAATTTGTTTAATTACTAGAGAAATACTGTTGACGCATCAAACCTAGCTTATAGTTTAAACCAAAATCTTTTGTGCTAAGGTTTGTTTTAACCCGAAAAAGCCCATCATAACAAATAATTGACAAAAATGTCTTTCTTTTTTTAAATTAAGATGCTTTTCAAATCTTTTGAAAAAGATCCACAAATAATTTGCAGCATGATTATTTTTATGAGATGTAAATAATACCAGTTATGTTGGATTGGGTGATTTTGTATGTTGTTGTTTACAACAATGTTGTTTGAAATGTAAAAATACAGACATTGTGAGGATTGTGGACTTTGGTTTAGTTGTTGTCAGTTGTGTTATGGGTTTTGGTCTTGTTCTGTTCTGAATTGTCCCCCAGTTTCATCAGTTTCAGACTTGTCAAGATTCACATCTGTCTTCATTTTAGTTCATTACCTTCAGTCTATTTGAGTGTCTGGTTTTCAGTTCTTCCTTGTCGGGTCATCTGCTCTGTTCTGCAACTGGTTTGGTTCTCCTTGGGTTTTGTCATGTTTTAGATAACTAAGTATTTTTAGTTTCTGTCTCCAGGCCCGGTCTCCTGCGTTTGGATCCTCCACCACCAATTCCAGACGGACATGAGGGTTTAGGAAAAAAAATTCCCTGTCTCAATTTTGTCTCATTTTTAACCCTTGTGATTTCTTATGGGGTCCAGATGACCCGACCCTTAGATTGATTTGAAATCCCTCCAATGACCCGACAAAGTGGACAGGATTTTATGTCTGCCACGGACACCAGTAAAGATAAAAAAAAATCTTTGGGAAAAAAAGTCAGCGCGCTGTCTTTAGGGGTCCAGATGACCCAATTTTTAATGTAAACATCCCTAGGATAACACAAGGGTTACCATGTAGCTAAAAGACCTACTGGTAATTCTCATAAGTTTTTGCTTTCTTTCAATACAAGTAGTCTTTTTTTTAAATGGACAACAACAAATGAGTCTTTCTAATAAAGTTTTGAACATTAGTAAATCTTTTTAACACCAAAAATGTTTTGAGATTTTATGGAAGCAGCCATTTTGAAATGAGCAAATCCTGTCTAGTGCCGCTAGTGGGATGCTGATGAACTGCAGGGTATATCACAAGTTACATAGAATGGGTTTTAAGGAAAGTTGTGATCATGTTACTGGGAAAGTGGTTCCAGAAAGGCTTGTATCAAATACGACATGAATGGCTTTACAGTTACGTTGGTATAATCAGGCTGCAAATCTCTGAGGGTTCAGGTCTGGCTGGACTATGTAAAGAAATCCTTATCCATTCTGCATTCGTATCTTTTTCATGGTCAGACTGCCCGTTAATGGGATTCCTCAGGGTTACTCTTCTGTTTCTGACACAATCAGAAAAAAATTGAATTAAAGTGATAAGAGTTAGATATCACTGCTAACTGCCTTTCACAAGGTCACTATTAAGTTCAATCTACTGTCCACCATGACGTAACTATTGATTCATTTTAATTATATTCAACAGAAATCTTTTCAAAGAAATCACTACAAAAATAAAATGGACTCATAGAATTGAAACATTCTCAAAGTAAAGATTTCACATTTGATGAGTCTTTTTTTTCATTCCAGCCCTATCCATGATGTTCCACAGTAACGAAGGTTAACACATCATTATCTCCAATTAAGTTCAGAGAAAACCCAGAGGTTTGATGAATGCTCCTGTCAGTAAAGTGGCTCTCTGAGCTACTCTGTCCATTCAAGCTTAAAGGTAAGAAGTTGACATTGATTCAACTCCTCAACGTCTCTAGGACTCTCCCCAAACTGCTGCCTTGCTTCAGTCTTTCAAAGCTCAAATTGGACGTGATTATTTGTTATTTCTTCTCATTAGGACGATTCCAACATACTTTGGGTTGGCCTTTTGGAGGATAAGTGCAGCAGCAAGACTTCTCAATGGAAGCACGATGGTAAGATGATCAATTCTTACTTAAAATGCAAACTGAACAATTTTCAAATCAGGGATATCAAACTTTAAAATCACAATTTGCTTTTTTTATTTCTTATTTACCTCCTGGATCTATTGGATCATGTGATACTCAGAGAAAATTAACAGAAAAAAAGATGATGTTCAATTTCTGAACATGTGGACTAGCTAGCCAGCTAAAGATTTGTTTTTCTGAATTGTATTTACAATAATTTAAAGATACTTTAGTTTTAAAGTCGATTTTTTTTATTCAATTTGATTTTTAAAAACAAAACTGATACTTTTTAAAATTCAATTTATTGTTGTAATACCAAATAAATAACCAGTTTTGTTAAAAGTAATAGGATTTAATAAAAAAAATGGCAATAAATTAGATCATACATTTATTATGACTCTATAAATCTAAAAATACCAGCTCTACATCTGAAGAGGACATGTACGCAGATGTTGGGACAAAATGTCAAAATATTTGATGAAACACGCCAGTTGCAGTTGTTTCTCTGAGTATTTCAAAAGTCACAGCAGGGTCTTTTGGCCTTTGGGAAGACACAGAGATATTGGCTTTTCTCCTCTCTACATAACTGTGTTCATATTTCTTCTAGTGGGTGCAGCAAAGTAGACTGAACATCTAATCTGCTAATTAATTTGTCAGGCTTTCTCTTTTAGTCATTGTGTGCTTAAGCAGGTAACCCAACCTTAAAGTGTCAAAAATAAAATAAAATCAAGATAAATCTATGGTTGTTGTGTTATTCAAAATCCTTCACTATTCACTAATTAGTGCACTGTGTTTTGTGGGGCTGTTCAGATCTAAACTTCCCAGAAGTCTCTATGAAAAAACAGTGTGCATCAATGCTCATTAGATGGGTGAATATAGACCACAGTGCTTTACGTGATAATGGTTTTTCATGTGGAAAAAAATGATTTTAATATTAGCCACACAATACAGAGGATTTATAATTACTCTGTTAAATGTTCATATTTATTAGTTTTTTTAGTGGCACAACAATTATAAAGTTAAAGTCCCACTATTTGTCACGCACCTAGGTGTGTGAAATTTGTTCTCCGCATTTGACCCATCCCCTGGGGGAGCGGTGAGCTGCAGACACAGCCGCACTCGGGAACCATTTGGTGGTTTAACCCCCCAGTCCAACTCCTTAGTGCTGAGTGCCAAGCAGAGAGGCACTGGGTCCCATTTTTAGAGTCTTTGGTATGACTCGGCCGGGATTTGAACCCACGACCTTCCAATCTCAGGGCGGACACTCTACCACAAGGCCACATTTTAAAAAGAGAAAAGTAGAGGGCATGGTGCATGGATTGCTTTTAAAATCCGGGGCATTATAAATTTGGAAAGTTACAACGTTTTTTAGTAGTTAGGCAGTATAGGGAGGGAAGTAGTTCTATTTTTTTTTTTTTACCTCAATTCACAATTCTCTTCTAAAAGAAAAATACTTGAGATCCTAACAGATTTTCTACAAAAACCTTTTCCCTCATGTTTTTTCCAATCTTCACCGAAAACCCCAAAATAGTTTCAGCTGCTGATTATTCAGCAGCTTTTACTTTTGACTCAGTTGACAAGTGTGTAAAAAGTTCATGGACAATATTTTGAGTCAGTTTTCCAGCTCCTGAGTATATGCTACAGCTAGCATGCTACTGCTAGCATGCTACACTTAGCACGACCACAAGCCTGCTCCATTTACCACATACTTTATGAACATTTGAGTTGCCAGTTCAGTTATTGTGAATCTTTAGTTTTCATTTCAAATTTCTTCTATTTGATGTCGTCTTACCACGTTTCTTCCTGGTGCTGAGCAGAGGTGAAGGACCAGAGGGTCTCATGCTAAGGCTTTATAGTGTCTGAGGGACAATAAGAGGCTCACTGATACACCTGAGGGGATTACTAGATTGTCTTGTTTGTTTCCCCCCAGCTCCCTTAATCTGTAGGCGTTGTGATTACCATCTTTCATGTTGTTAAACATCTGTAAATAGGTTTTGTGTTGTCATTGTGATAAATCTAATCTAGTGAATTGATTTCAGTTAAGGGTGGTATGGTCCAGTGGGAGGAGCCTAGCCTTTAAACTGAAGGACTCAAGCAGTGAAGGATTGTTGCGATATACAAATCTGCTGATGATCTGGTCAGTATGTTGTATATGGTTTTCTCGCTTTTTTCATGTGTGATCTATGTTATCCAGGATTAAAAATGGACAATAAATCGCAAGATTTTGTTTTCTTCAATGGTGGTTGTTATGTCTTGTTTTAGGTCACTCAAAGTTCACCCTTTTTCACATTTGTCTTGGATGCAAATTTAGCAGGAGAGTGACATATTCTATGAAAAAACAAGAGTTAATCACTTTGCAAAGCCTGCTATATTTTTTAATTCACCTTACGAGTAAGCTTACCATCTCCAGTAATGTGCCCATAAACCTAAATGGGATAGTTTTTTTGGCTTCATGTTGTCACCATTTTTTACCATAAATGATTAAACCCCATCTTAAATAAAAAAACAAACTGTGATATCTAACTGTTGTTAGATATCACAATCAATCAATCAGAACTGGATGGTTTTTATTCTGTATTTTGAAAGTATTATTCCTCAGTTTGTAAATATGGAACAGTCACCAAAACATGAGCCCTAATACCGAAAAAAAAGATTTCAGTGAGTTCACCACATTCAAACTATTTCCCCTGAACTTTGTGCTCTGGATCCCTGGTCCCAAACCTTTTGTTGGCCCAAAGACTGATCATCAAAAACAACATTTTCTTGGACTGTCTTTTTCCAAACTTTTTAGAGAAATTTTTATTTTTACTTAAGTATTTCTCCACTTTAAACATTTTTGATTTCATGTAGTACTCAGTATAATATGATATATAATTTCCCTTAAGTTTACCCATAACTGTTAAAGTACAAACTAAGCTTCAGCATTGTCTGACTATTAAGGAGTGACCATTAAATGCTACAAAATAAAATCATAATAGTTAACCAACTCAACTCTATTTATAATTATCAACATGAATCCACCGTGTGAGTAACTTTATTAGCAGCGTCCTTGTAACAGTAGTACAAGGTTGTCACATACAATGATGGTGAGTGAGAACAACCTGAGTAATGACTCTTGGTTTTTGACTTTTAAATGCAGATTTATTTTGTCTTTGAAGCCAAAGGTTCCTCCTCTCTTTCCTCACTGGCTCTTCTCCGTGAAACTGTGCAACCTTGGGGGATTTTAATTTAGAGAAGATACTTTAAGTATGTAGAGAAACCATTTTTAGACACTTGACCAAGAGGAACATCTTGACATGCATCAAAAAGGCGTCATAGATGGATGCTGTGAAGGAAGTCCAGTAGTTATGTTTTTATTCCTCTGAAGCCCGGTACCAAGTGACCCCCAGACCGGTACCAGACTGCAGCCTGGGGGTTGGGGACTACTGCTCTAGATAATCAATACCAGCATTCCAATATTTATGTCCTCGGCTCCACTGAACACTTAAACTTAGCACATGAAAACAATATTTCTAATGAATATCAATGAATTTGTTTGAGTCAAAGATGAACCATGTAAAGCCCCCCCACATCAACGAATTGACATGTTTTTTCTACATTATCTAGTTATTTGTTTTTTCCTCTTATTGGTGTTCAGTTGTTGATCGTTGTGGTTTGTGGTTAAGTAGTAAAATAAGAAATAAAAATGGATGAGCGTAGACATGGACGACAGCAGTAGTTTTTTTTGGTCTGTCTGGACGTCAAAAGCTCTCCTTTGACCTCCGGTTGAGGATGTTCTGTTCGGTTGATGAGTGCGCTAAAGTCTAACTTAGTCAGCCATGAACGGCTAAAATGACAGTGATATCTGCAGGCGTGTTTTGATTTCTGAAATGGTTCCCTTTTGAACTTGAGGACGGGGATCAACAAACACAAGAGGATCAGGTATTAAGAGAGGTTTTACAGCAGACGTCAAACCTGAGCATCTGAAGGTCTGTGGGAGCTTTGAATCTGAAAGACTCACGGACGCCGTTCAAATAATGGCTTTTAACTAAAGTCATTTGGGCTGAAAAAGCAAGCGTTGGCTTTTTCTGTGAACGCTCAACAAAAAGTTCTGTTGCTGAGAACCATGTGTACAAAATATATTTTAAAATGTGCGTGTAAACCATTTGCTGTTTAGATATTGTAATTAAACCAAGACATTTATTTATTCTGACTTCTATAAAATCTTAACTTTATTCAGGACAGAAAGTGGCTTTAAAACTTATATTTCCATGATATCCCAGCAAGTAAATTAAATATTACTTCATTTAAATCACGATTCACATTATACTACTGATAAAAGTTAAAATGTGTTTTGAAACAAAAATGGACGGTAAAAGAAAAGCCATTGAAAGGAACAACAGGGTTGTAAATATTTATTAAATTCTGAATTTTTTCTTACTTTTTTACTTTAGGAAAAAAGAATGGAATCAAAGAGGGAAAAAGTGTGTTTGTTTTTTCAATTATTAACAAAATACAGAAGCAACTGCATTGCATTTACTTATAACATGAGTATTTAGCGAGTAAACTCAAAATTCCTCTCATAATTGCAGCCCATCTGATACTAATGTTTCTATCCTGCTTTATCTGTGGTGGATTTACATGATCAACATGGTAGTTTGTATCTTCACACTTATTCCATTGATTGTGTTCAGTAACTCTTGTGTGGATGTGGATGTACTGACCAGATTTTAGGCCGAAGGGCGAGTAGGTATCTGCCCGTTAGATTTTCAGCAGGATTGTAAATGAATCCCTAAATCTGTGCGCTGGTAGCTGGGATTAAGGGATTCAGCTGGACATGGCAGGAGCAGCAGCGGCGTTTGGCTCTGCACGTGTGCACCAGCTGCTCGGTGTCTTCACCTCGAAATGTTGTCGTTGAAAAGAACTACGATGGCTCCATCTTTTTTCTCTCTTCTTTTCTTGATAAAACAGAATTACAGTTCTGAAGAACAACTTCTGTCAATGTTCCCTACCAGGGTCCCCTCATCTTTAATAATATTGAAAGCTACTTCAACTTTGAGCATCTAAATAATCAAATTAGGAATAAATTATTGAAAAGTATCAGTTGTATTTTATTTACTGAGTATGTCAGGACTCCCTGGTTGACCTGGTTTTCTAAAAACTGTCCAGGCATTGATCAGGTTCTGGTCGTTAATGAGACAAACTGGAAAAAAAGGGGGGATTTGTGGCTTTTTAAGGTTTTATGTTTGTTTTAACCATTTCATCTCTGACTGAGCCTTAAAATCCATGTAAGCTTCCTGTTCGGTTCAAAGGCAGGTCAGGAGGCCGCACCCTCTAACCCCCACGACCCCTCTAAAGCTCCTGTTGATTCCTGTTGTGTCAAATGTTTCGTTGTGAGGACGTTCAACTTTTTGGACCTGTTCACCCCTCCAAAATGAAATTAATTTAATGAAAGACATTTATTATTTGTCAAAACATCATGTTTTCCTGTACGCTGATGATAATCTGCTCTATTTATCCTATGTCTGTGTTTATCAAGGCCTTGGTGGATTAGGGCACACATTTACAAGATGTAAAAGCTATTTTTTTAATTCACAGAGTTAAATGAAACTAACCTGGTTTTACAAAAATGTGCCAGGATATAGGTTTATGAACACTAACCTGGCAAGAAAAAACATCAAGTTTAAACTAAAGCATAAAAAACAAAGGCAAAAAGAGGAGCAGCCAATTAAGAAAGAACACATACAGTTATACTAAAGTAAAGCCAAGGACTCGTATGAGAAGGAGAGGAGCCAGAACACAAACTATTTTTTTTAAAAAAGCCCCTCAAACCTAACAAAATCAGACAAAAAATATATATAATAATAATATTTATATATTTTAATAAGTATATTTCAACAACTAACAAAACGAACAACTAAAAGAATAAAAATCTGACATGATACATATCTGTTTGTATGTATATATATGTGTGTGTGTGTGTGTGTGTGTGTATGTAAATGTGTGTTTTTTTAAAACATTGGGATTTGCAAAAGTGACAAAATGTAATAAATCGTGAGTCACAAAAAATAATTCTTCCATTATCATTAATTAATACTTTTAATTTTAGTTAAATTAAGTTTACAAATTCTTCATTTTTGTCTGTAAAACTTTTTTTTCCCCCGAAATTCCTTTTGCCTACCACAAAAAAATCTCTAGAAACATTTCAGTAAAAAATAAAAATAAAACAAATGTTCTGCTTGAAATGAGCAAAATCTTGAAAACAGACCTCGAGTTTGACCCGGTCTCCCTCATTCTAGGTCTTTCTAGCTGTAGGATCTCTAACATGTACCTTAAAAAGCTTTACAATATTCTTACATTTTGTGCAAGGAAAAATATACTTCAGAACTGGATTTCAGACAAAACCCCTTCAATTTCAGGATGGCAGAGGTCAATAATGGAATATATCCCACTGGACTATTTGACCTGTCTCTCACACTCCAAAACAGATTTATTTGTGAAAACATGGAGACCATTCCTAATGTAAATATTTCTGCCATTATGATGAGAGCATTTGTATAATGTACGGATGTCTATGTAACATTTCATCGTATTTCGATCACACTCTCGTTGATTTGCCTTGAAAAACTTTGCTTGCACTGTTAACTACTGGACTGCTAGAAAACTTCTGATGTCCCTGAATCACCTTACATGGAACTGGTTTCCACTTGTGACCATTCTCTCCAGCTGTTTGTTTTGTTTTGTTTTTTTGTTTGTTTTGTTTGTGTTGCTTGTTTATGCATATGTCTTATTTCCAGTATTGTTCTGTTGTGTATGTGTGTTTATTGACGAAAATTGAAAAATAAAAATCGTAAAAAAAAAAATAAAACAAAGAGATGCTTTCTTATTTTTCGCATTTGTGAATAATGCAGCACTTTGTGCCGTTTTCAAAATGTCCCGGTGATGTAAAACAAAAAATAAAAAAAGTAAATAATTTGGGTTTTTACCAGGGTAGAATTCTTTATCTTAACATATTTTAAATTTCAGAACATTTTCTATTCATTTTTCTTTTTTACTTGAGAATGTTACCTGACTGAGCGCGCTCTGACTACCATCTCCTGCTGTCTCCAGTCCACTCTCTCATAGCGCTCTTCTGCATTTGGTCACTAATGTCGGGATTTAGCAGAATTAAGAACCTGTTGAAGCTTGTTGATGAGTCTGTTACTGCAGTTTACTATGATACCTTTTATCATGCATGATGTATCATAGCCGTATTGTCCAAATGAATCTGAGCCATGAGGGCTGTGAATGCCTCTCTGTGGCAGTAATCCACCTGCATGGGGGCAGGTCACCTGTCTGCCAGGTGAAGTCCTGCTTAGATTACAGCAGCATGTGTACTTATCCGCTTTGAATTTTAAAGCAGCATAAATTAAAAAAAAAAAAAAAGATTATTTTAATGGTTTGGTAAATTTATCATACCTGTTTTGGTCACTCTTTGCCGTACCTTTATCTCAATGGGCTTTTGCAAATTGTCAAAGAAAGACCACTGATGGTCAAAAAGGACTCTTTTACATGTCTGAAATGATTTGCAGTGGTTCTCATTTTTCACGTGTGATTCTGGAAATTCAATAAGTACATACAAACTCTCAAAACAAAGACGACGAAGATGTCACAGCTATTCTGCATTCAACGCTGATTTGAAAGGAGTCAGAGATGCACATGCATGTATGCTAACCCGTGTAAATATGCTCAAAAGATGGCGGATTGTTTGTGAAATTTCTGTGCGACAGTTGTGATATATCCAAGAAACACACTCTTCCTTAACTCCGTAGCTTTAGCTCCTGTGTCGACATGCTTTGACTACCGTAACCCTTCAACTGTTTACACAGTTAACAGAACTCCTGCAGGGTCTGAGGTGGAGAACAGAAGTCCTGAGCTGTTATGCAACACTTTACACTAGCAAAGTGTTTACGCAATCAACAAAAAACATCTAACTCTGTCTTTATGTTGATGCAAAGCAAGAACATTTTACATGGGGGGCGAGTAGACTTTGGAAGGGTGGCAAAACACCAATGTAGAAGGCCATTACAAATGAAAGAATAAAAAAATATCTACTTTTAACAGTTATACATATTTTATTTTCATTTAAAAATACTAATTTTGGTATTTTTGCAATGCTTAAAGAAGCTTGTATTGATGAAAGTTTTACCAAATTTAGTGCAACTAATTTGAGGTTTGGGACATCTTGAGAAGAAAATGTAGTACATTTACTTCTTATTCAAAGTTTTAACATGTTAAATAACTTGAGATTAACTTATTTTGGAACCAGCCCCCTAGTTAACTGATTAACTTTTTTTTCTCAACCAGGAAGTCAACGTGTTGCACCTTAAATTCTAAGTGAAAAGGCTCACAGATTTAATGTTTTTAGCACTAGTGCTTTGAGATAAAAAGACATGGGGTCAGGTTCAGAAAAACTTTGTGACTTTTCAGCGAATCTTGTTCCTCTTAAAGTATTTTTAAAGCTTGTTCTGAATGGTTGCTACACTTTACAAATTAAAACTAATGGAATGTTGTATCAAGAAAAGGGAAAACTATATGAATATTGTTAAGAAATGTGTGTAAAAGGAACCAACAATGTCAATGGTCAAAATTGAAGTTACAAGTTTGTTAGATAGAGATCACTGATCTAAACCCTGACAAAAAAAATAAATAAAAAAATTCTAGAATCACGACTAAAAGAGTCAGTTTAAAAAAAGCTTAAAATTTTACTCTAATGTATAATTCCATATCAGCATTTTTATGAAAATCCTTATTTTATTAATAAATCTGTAAGTCAATCATTGTTTTTAAAAAATATTCTGTAAATACAATATTGTAATTGAGTATTTTTGTTGTTTATTTTGATTTATTTCCATCTTCTCATTGGTCATTTTTACTCTTGTTTGCTTCAGAAACAACTGCTGAATAAAAATGTTCTCCGTCCCAGGTCAGAGGTCACCCTGAGTGATGGTTACTCGTCCTGTTTATACCCCGGTGGGTGATTCACCACAAAGAGTCGTTTGTTAGGTTGGAAAAACATAACATAAGTGTTAACATCTAAGTGACTGTGCACCTGCTACAGACAAACAAATAAAAAACAAACAAACACATAAATAATTTTTAATTATTCCAAAACCATATTTTTTTTCTTAAAAATACCTTCTTTGTTGTACACACACATAGATCTGAATTCTTTTACTTCTTTACTATCCTGTTGCTCTGAATAAGGGAAAACGTGCAGTAAATATTTTGACGTCGGCTACGTAATTGTCAGAAAGCTTTTAGCATGTGAGGTTAGCATGAAATAATAACACATAAAGCTGCATAGCAGATACCAACATGTAAAATTAATGTGCTGCACTGTGATAACTGACTGTGCTTCATTGAAGAGGCGGAAAACAGGGAATACGGAAGGAGTCTGGTCTCTTTAGAGGACATTTCCTTGTGGATTGGGATTTCTTTGGATTAAAACTGAATCAACGCTCTCCTCTTGGTTGTAAATAGGAAACTGCTAATTTGTCGTCTGTCCATTAAAGATTGGAAAAGTGGAACCATATTGGCGTATGTCAAAAGAAATATTCCTTGATGTTGAAGCTACGAGATATAGTGAACGTCTGCTACAGCAGAGTAAAAGATGTCCAAACCTAATATATATATTGACAGCAAATAATAAACTAAAATTGACCAATTGATTCAATTTCTCAAATAGATTTTGATCAATGAAGAATTTAAATATATGTTGTTCTAGTTTTCATGAGTTATTATTTTGCTCCGAAGGTCTATTGGTATAAAACCCAAGTGCTGGTGTTTATTTGGGAAGTCTGAGTCACTGCTGAACATGGAAACATTGATCTTTGTGTTTCATTATGTTGCGCTAGTTTCTATTGAGTTTTACTCCAAAAACAAAGACCCCTGTCGAGAGATTTCCTGAGTTTTGTGCACTTAACTCAGCAGCGTCAAAATGTATCTACTGTTGGAAAATACAGTTTTAACCACTTTTCATTATTTTTTAAAATGTTCAAACGTGGAATTTTCTTCTGTTCACAGCAGTAAATTATAGAAATTGTCCCACTTCAGCTGTAATTTCCACCTTTCTTGTTTTTAGATGTTTTTCAGTTACTTGTATTTTTGTACGGTGGCTATTTTGGATTTGGTTGGTCAAATGTTTCTCTTGACAACCAAATAATAATAGAAACTAAGCACTGTTCTTTCTGAAAAATGGACAAACCAAATGAAATGAATTGCGTCACTCCCGTAAATCCATCCAGTGCAAAAGCAAATTGTTGTAAATTCTCACTGACATGTTGGGTAACGAGGGAAACAGAGAGATTGAAATGCTAGCGAGACAAAAATAAACTGTTAGAGCAGATGGCCAACATTAGATCTCTGCTGCTGGAAGCTAAATGTCTGCTGAAGCAAGCTACGAATCTGACAGATGATAAACCAGAGCTGGTAACTCATGGAATTCTTTTTTTTTTACCAACTTTGTTTCCACGCATTTCCTTGGCTAGGCGTTAGCAGACACAGGCTAATGACAAACACAGACAAGCTAATCACTAGCATTTCCCCCTCAAAGCTTACTCAATAATCTGCTTCTGTTTGCACAGACAGACCAATACAGGGCTATTCTAATGGGGGCCCGTCGGCCACATGAGGCCCAGGAGCTCATTTTGAGGTGCTCAGAGCAAAACCAATGATAACAATGCAATTCACTTCATTTATTGTTTCTATTGGTGCAGAATTTGCCAAACATGTATAATGTAGCACTAAGGATAAGTGTAGCTAGTTTTTTTTTCTGGCGTTCCACATAATTTGCTTAAACCAGTTTGGTGTAATAATTTGACCTGTTTGTGGAGTCCATCTTGCCATAATTTGAATGGGCCCACTCAGCCCAACACAAGCCAAGGATTTGTGTCAAAAACCAACAGTGCATCATACATTTGAAGTGGAAATTATGATTTTGTATTTCAGGCTAATCTATGAGCATTTGAAGGTGCTAAACTTCGACGTCAAGCATTATTATTCATTGCTGAGAATCCTTGTTATACATCATATTGTTTTACTTAGAAAAATAAATTGCAATGTGGTTAAAAGTTAGTGGGGGTGGGGAGCAATCAGGCTGCTAACACTATTTCTAGTTTGCCAAAGATTTTCACTAAATATTCAGGATTTAAGTTTTTGTTTTTCTGTCATTCAGTGTTCAAGACCTGAACAAAAACACTATAGCAATTTAAAGAGATCTCAGAGAAAATCAGAGTGGAGAATAAGGTTACAATTAAGATTCACTAAAATAGACTATTGTTAAATTTTAAGTGAGTGATATAACTCCCATAGACTTAATCTTAGCTTCAAGTTTCTGTAAGAATGTTAAAAATGGAAAAACAACCCTTTGTATTCAATTTGTTGAAAAGTATTTATCAGTCTACCATTGGGCCATTCGCCTTTAAATTAAAACAATTAATAACTCCCCTGTAATGTGCAAATTTAAGCTTTAAACATAGCTCATAGATGCTAATGACCATCTTGTCTTCAGAGGCTAGGCGTAGCATTAGCACAGTAATCATGATTAGCTCAAAAGGGCAGGATGGTTCTGTCTTTAAGTAACTAACTATTCTGAATTGACATTACAGCATAGAGGCGCAAACCACAGAAACTGTCCTGGTATCAATATTTTACCACCTACAAATTAGCTTGGTCGTGCTAATCAATGGTTTGTATGCAGTAATAACCCTTCAATTATATTGTAATGCTGGACTGATAATGTTATTAATCTAGGAATGTTCTACCAGTGTTGTAGCTTTCATTTGTGGTTGTAAACACAGTACCATGCTGTACTTTACTACCTGATGACCCATTACCATTCACTCTACAAGGGGGATACAAGCTGGTTCCCAACAACTGCTGGTGTTTTTAAAAAGTGGAGAGTATGAATAAATTATTTGAATAAATGTAAAGGCAACTGTTGGAAGATATGCAGAAGTTGTCATTCTGATGACGCATAAAAACCGGTGATCACTGACCACTTATTGTATGCAAGCCACACATTTGCTACTGTACAGTCTCAACATGTGATCACATAATTTCACTTTGTGAAAATCTTTTGTCATAATTTTTGAAATAATCATGTGAATTCCTTAAATGACAGGGTTAAAACTGTAAAACAAAAATGTGTTTCTGTATTGTTGTATCTTTACTGCTCTTGCTTCCCCAAAAACTTTCCTTAACACAGACGATTCTCGCTTAATGTACACTAAAACCTCTAAGCAGCCAAAGTGAAATATTCAGCCTCAAGTAAGGAAGAATATAATGACCTGTTTTGTTACCTAGCATTGACTGTATGAGAGAACTGGACTGAGTGAGTATGATGTCACCCATAGAAAATGACTTGATTCTAGTTCCAACCAAATGATTTCGGTCCAGGTGTCATTTTTCCACAATATGTCCATGGCAATGTCCGAATACCTTCAGTACTCATCAAGTGCACTTTATGGTGCATTTGCCATTTTCTAGTGTTCAAATCTACTACTCCAAAATCAAGTGAAAGTCTTCATGAAAAACCAGCCAGCGTTGATACTACATTGGCGAATATAGACCACAATGCATTGCATTTGCACAATTTTGCCCCAAAAAAGTGTGTTTAAATGTAATTTTATAATAAATCATCAATGCTTTCATCATCAAAACACAATTAAGTCATAAATAAACAACGTAAAATATTTGTATTGATTAGATTTTCCCTTAGTGAAATCAGTGACATTGTATCCGCCGTTAAAAAATAAAAAGTAGTGAACATGGAGTCCAAATTGCTTTTAAAATCCAGGGCACCATGTAGTCCTCCACTATTTTGTGTTTTGGTAGTTATGGATTAAGGTGGGAATTCTGTAGTTGGAACCAGAAGTCTTCAGTAAGCCAGGAGTGGTCTGTGTCGGTCTGAGTCCATGGTAACTACTCTCTCCAATCAGGAGTGAGCATGTTAGAAGGCCACACCCCTTCCACTGAAAGCCGGCTCAGAATAATCTGTTCATCAAATCCTTTGAACGTTTGATCTGAGGCAGCTGATTGGTTAGTTTATAACTTCAAAAACTTTCACAACAGCAAAAGTATCGTGGAAAAAATTAGGATGATCAAGAAAATGTTAAAAAGATGCTGCAGAACAAGAATGATTATTCTGACAAATATTATGACTGACCAATAGATGTTCATTTCTCAACAGAAAACTATCGGATTTTGGCTGTTTTTGGACTGGTGGGTACTTCCTGTTTGGATTGTGAGCGAGGGGGGTGGGTGGGGGGGCTCAGTCCAGTTCTCATATACAGTCAATGTTATCAAGCACCCCCCCCTCGCCCAGTTTTAGAACTCTTTGATTTGCATTTTATCCTTATTTCCAGCATGTAATAAATAATTTAACAAATTATACTAAAAACACGATGTTAATAAATAAAGAAAATATTGAGTAAAGCTTTTCGTTTCATATTTTAGCAGATTGAGTGTGGGAATGGCAGTGATGCCGGTAAATAGGACAGGAACGACTGACTGCTGCTGGTTTTTTTCACAGCAAGAGGAAGGTGCGACAAAGAAAAAAAGAATGAAAAGGCATGGAAATTTGATCAAATAGACACAAAGCAAAATAATAACTCCTTAAACAAATATACCATCAAAATAATTTTGGATTCACAAAATTGTGATTGAAACAATTATAAAATGTGATTAAACTTTATTTTTTATTTACATTTTTTTCTTAATTCATTCAAATACATTTTTGGTTTGTTAATTATTGATTTGAACTGAACTAAAGTGGAACTTCCCTTCATAAAATCGTAAATTCTTTGACTAAAAAACGTGCACAAAGTGTGTGTGTGTGTGTGTGGGGGGGGGGGTGTTGGGGGGCTTTAAAAATGCAATAAATAGCTGTGAATGAAAGTCAAGTAATAAAATTCTTCTTACCACCCTCAAACTTCAAACAGAGATTCTTTTGAGGCCTGCAGTGGGCCAGCGGACTGACTGGCAGACCAAATGCTGCTTCGATGATCAGAGAAGAGGTAGTACAGACTCCTGCTTTAACTATCTCCCACACGCTGATGTCGCTTCAGAATAAAGTTTAGTTTGCTTTTTTTTCATCCACTTTGTAGGAGCACCACCTTAAAGAAAAAAAAGCTATTTAAAACAACAACTTACTGGGTTTGTGTTTATTCTGAGGTGTAAAATGACTTATTTGTTGGGTTAAATGTGTTTATTTTGCTGTTTGAAAAATAATTAATTTTCCACTGTTCTTGGCCCATTTTATTTTAGGACACAATATTTTTGAGTTTTAAGATTTTTTCAGTTAGAAAAATGTATTTATTTTTTTCAGTTCCTGAGTTTTTCACTGAACTTCTAAAAACTGTTATTATTTTCACTGATTAAATTCCTTGATTTTAATTTAAAATGTATCTAAACAGTTTGGCTCCTCGGGTGTTATGTCCTCTTTATGGACCGGCTAAAGGGTTAAAAGAGACTCTCCATTGTATTTTAGCAGACTGGGGGCTCCTAAACATTATTATGGATGGGGGGCCCCACACAAGCAAATATCTCATAGACTAACAACAGCGCAGAAGGCCAAACTCTAATCGTAGAGTATTTTTCCTATAAAAATCTACTTTGTTTGTTAGTAAAAGTTACTCCAAATTTTTCTGTGTTGTTTTGATTTTTCATGTACGTTGTGATGCGATTTTTTTTTATTAACTTTTATTTAACCACACAGTCCCATTGAGATTAAGAAATCTTTTTTACAAGGGAGTCCTGGACAAGAGGCAACAAAAATGTATTAATTACAGTTAAAAAAATAAATACATTTCATTTAAAAATGTTCTGTTATGTTCTGGTTCTCACATTTGTTAATTCATTGTTTGTCCAACCAATCCTCATGTTGAATTTTATGGTCCAGTTAAAATCCATTAATACTTAATTAAATAATATTGAAAAAAAGTACACTTTCCTGAAAATAAATAATTAAATAAGAACATTTTTTTTCAGCAGAGTTTTGCAAATTTAAACTTTTTAAATCACAAATTATGAAGTTTATATATTTATTTTTTATAGTGACCTTTTAAAACAACACGTTAGAAAATTATTTCAATGACTTAATTAATTATATATTTAATTTTTCATTTTAAAAAAATCAATATAATGCTCTCAAATGAGTGTTATGTGAGAAAATAATGTTTTAGAATTATGAAAAATAAATAAATAACCACATTCCACAGATCTGAACTCTGGAACTCTGCAAACAGCTAAACAAAATGTTTGAACATGTAAATCTCATTTCACTGTGTTTTTATTGAGCTTTTCAATGTCTTTTTTTTCTAGGTCGCCTCAGCTGAATATTAATGAGTGGACTCGTCACATGATGCTACGCTCGGCTGCATTCTCCAACAGCTGAGAGGGGATCCCTGTGAAATCAGACTGAAGGGACAAAGCCATCAGAAACGTGCCGAACAAACCTACAAAAACCAGCAACATCAGAGCATCATCAAGGACTCGGAGGATCACAAACCTGTGGAGAAGCAGCTTCTGCACCTTTATTCTTATGATCTCCCAAAACATGCTGGAGAGATAGACATAAAAGTGGAGAAAATATAGCTAATAAAGCTGTTGACTTAACATGATGATGAAATGTGTCATAAAAAAAGGAGTTAAAATTATTATCCATAATGTAAATTTAAAAACTGGAATAATTATTTATTAATTAAATAATAAATAGAAATGCGGAATTATTTAAAATTTCTAAATGAAATTAAAAAAAAGAAGAATTCACCTGTCAGTTTTTTTAAATATGTTAAAACTTAAAACATGAATTAATTTTAAAAAATCTCCCAAAAAGTTCCTTAGTAGATTTAAACTAAAATAATATAAAAAAACTCAAAAAACTATAATAAGACAATATTATTTTGTATATTTTGCACCAAAACACCATAAAAAGGATTTTGTACCAATAATAAAAAAATGCTCATTATTTAGATTTTTGTAGTCATTTTTAGGCTGCTTTTAAAAAAACAGTTTCAAGGCCTGGCATTGAATTGTTTTAATATTTCATTTTTCCGACCCATCCCAAGGGACTCTGAACACATCATCAGGCAGAAACAGCTTCCAGTATTTCATCCTTTTTAATCAATTTTAGTTTCTCTGAAAAACAAACAAACAGCAACAGAACGGACATTACACACTTTGTACGGGTGAACACTAACTACAAAAGTGCAAAAAATCAAAAACAGACAAATCTGCAAAGCAATGTTTTTGTACAAACACAA
>NC_050526.1:14467133-14471349 GCF_002922805.2 Oryzias melastigma | reverse complement strand
AATATAGCAGCTTCCACTTTGACTTTATTTTGAAAAACCTCCAATCCAGAAAACACTGAATCCAAACTGCAGTAAAAGGCCTGAAGCCTTTCATTCCAGTGAGAAAAATAAACTACCCCCACTGGAAGGATTTCCCATCAGAAATGTTTTTTGTTGTATTTAGGTGTTATCTCCGTGGTGTTTTGCCTGTAAAGCTTTAATTTGCAAAGTCTGCAGCAGCAGAGGCCGTCAGCCCATTGGAACTGTGCTGACCTGAGATCAATACCCACCGATCCATACTTCAGCGCTTCAAAGATTCAAGTGGAACATTTCAGTAAATGTATTTTTCACTTTTTTTAATTTTGTCCAGAAAAAAAAAATGTTTCCAACTTTAGTTTCACCTCTTTTAGACCCACAAGTTGTTTGGAAAACTTTGAGTTAATACAAAAGTTGATAAAGAAAATTGTTTTTCAAATGACTATTAATGTGGTTTTACAGCATTATCTATAGGTTAAACTTTAGTTGGTATCCTTAATCAAAAATTATATTTTATTTCCAAATTCCAGACAATTTGGAGTGTCACAACAACTGTTTATGACATCAAATTCATGCTTTTTAAAGTCTATATTATTATTTTTTCTATTTGTTTGTTATTTTTTCTGCTTTGAGCTTTAGGCACAACGAAAAACAAGACTATGGGGTTTTTTTTATTAAAAAAAAGAAATTAAGTTGAATGAAATGTGTTTTATTTTGAAAGTTTTTATTTATTTATTTTAGACAAACTTGGGTTTTCATCACTTCCAGTCTGTTGCGATTTTTTTTAATAAACATGAAGTTTGTCGCATTTCTGTCGCATAAATAATGTAATAATGCCAAAATAAAATGTTGATGTCTGCATATGCAGCAGATTCCACACTCTTCCGGGTTTTTGATTGTCGTGCAGTTTGAGTGATGATCAGAAATCTGCGGCGGCTTCACTTTTGCGTTTGTTGTGGCTGAAAAAAGTGCGCAAAATGCGGTTTTATAAAAATGTTTTAAATCAAAAGCAGAAAGATGCGAGGGGTCGCTTGTTTGAAGGTACTGCATGCACGTGCGCACGTACGAGTGTGTTGCGTGGGGGAGGGGGGCGCCGACCCGACACCTCTCCGGGTTTCCGAAGCGGATGAGCGGGTCAGAACCGCAGTAAAGGTGTCATCTTTGAACCCGACTGTGTGGTAGGTGCGTGTGCGCACATGCGCAGGAGGGTTTTCCCCACATACAGGCCTGACCACGCGCACGCTCACAACTACAAATAAGGTCAGGGAACAGAAAGAGTTCACGGATTTGCATAAATTCACGGGAAGAGTTCTTTTCCAAAAAGAGATGAATATCCGTTAATGATTGGGGCTTGTTTGGATATTGTCATTTTGGAAGGAAACTCTTCACAGGAAAGACTTTGATTGTCACAATAATAATCATTTTTCTTCTCGTTAGGCCTGTTCGGGGTTGAACCTGAGTAAGATATGAATTGTAGGCTTCTTTTTCCTGTAAAAACCCTGATTTATTCTCTTCCTGCTGCTTTTAAGGCGTCATTTAATTATTTCTCTACTCACAAACTTTTTTCCAGAAGTTTTTCCCTCTCAAATAAAATAAAACATTTTTTTTCTGATTGTCTTTTCTCCTTTTGATTGAGTCAAAATTCATAAATAATAATTATTAACCCTGTGATTGTCTTATTAATCGACTTAATACTGAGAGAATACACTGAGCCAAAATTAAATACAATAAATACAAAACATAAATAAACAACTAGAAGAAAGTCCTGAAAATCTTTGTACAAGATATAAATAGCTTGAAATATACTTATAGTGTTACCTTTGGCAAGTCTAGTTTACAGTTGTACAACCCGCGGTAACAAAACATTTCTCCTTTTTTTAGTCCAAAGCGCAGAAAAATAATCCAGATAAACCCGCGTCACTTCCGGGCTGAATATGGCCAAAAAACCTGCAAATATATTTTTGCAGTCGGTAAACTACCCCCCCCCCCTCCCCCCCAAACGTTCTCTCCCTTTTGCGTGACGTCCCTCCTCGTGCGTCCTCAGTTCAGGAAGGCGTTAGGAGTTACCCTCTTTTGGTGGGACAGCACCCCGGGGAAGCCCGCGGACATGCCCGGGGAGAAGGCCGGTATGGAGCTGTTCCTCAGGGAGTCCGACAGCAGGCTCTGCGGGGAGCCGCTGCTCGACAGGCCGCCGAACGCCGGCGCGCCCTGCTGGAGGTGCGGCGGAGGGTGAGGCGGAGGCGGGGGGCCCCCACCGGGGGGCCCGGACGCCGCGGCGGCGTGTTGGCTCCCCGACACGAAGTATCCGGCGGTCTGTCCGGACAGCAGCCCGACGGGGGACGTGTTCATGCCGTACGTGTTCGTTAAACCCAGCGCGCCCGCCGCGGAGCCGCCGAGGATGGAGCGCCCCAGCTCCCCGTTGTTCAGCTGCTCCACGGCGGGCAGCAGCGAGCCGTAGCCAGCCGCCTGGTTGAGGAATCCCGGTGAGGAGCCGTTGTAGTGCGGGTGGTGGTGATGGTGGTGATGGAGGGAGAGAAACGGAGAGATCTGCCAGTACAGCGGGTTGCTCGCCCTCTCGTTAATCCCCAGCCCGAGCGGAGCGAAGCGCAGCCCGCGCTTCATGGCCAGCTTCCCCCGGGAGGTGGCGGAGCGCCGGCGGAGCTTCCCGGTGGTCCCTCCGATGAAAACGTCATCGCTGCTCGGGTCCAGCATCCAGTAGTTGCCCTTCCCGGGGTCGTCGTAGTGCCTGGGCACCTTCACGAAGCACTTATTGAGGCTGAGGTTGTGCCGGATGGAGTTCTGCCAGCCCTGCTTGTGCTCCCGGTAGTACGGGAAGTTCTTCATGATGAACTCGTAGATGCCGTTGAGCGTCAGCCGCTTCTCGGGGCTCTGTCGGATGGCCATCATGATCAGGGCGTTGTAGCTGAAAGGCGGCTTGTCGTACTTCCCGTTTTTGCCGTTGCTGTTCTGCTCCGCTGCTGCCTTGGAGTCGTCTCCTCCTCCGCCGCCGCCTCCCCCTCCGTCCTCCTCCTCTTCCAGCCCCTGTTCCTCCTTACTCACTTTGTCGGGCTCCAGAGCGGCGGCGGAGTCCACCACCTCTGGCGGCTCCAGCAGCGACTTGTCGGAGTCGGATTCCGGGGACGGACAGAGGTTCACGGGGACGACTGTGGCGGCGGCGACCGAGTCCGAGCGTTCGCACTTGGAGGGCAGCAGGAGGCTCTTGATGCTGAAGGAGGAGGACCGGTGGACGGTCGGCGGGTCTTTTACATCCTCCATGCCCGGTGGCCAGAAGAAAAAAAAGAAAAGAAAAGAAAAAGAATCCCGGAGAATAAATAATAATAAGGAAAAAATAGTATTTACAGTCACTCCAAGCGCGTCCGCCTCCGTTATCCGGGCTGGAAACGAAAGACACCGAGAGAAAGGAGGAGCGGGATGAGAGGAGCGTGGATGGAGAGAGAGGGGGGAGGAGGGAGCGATCACGGCTTGAATGTAGAGAAATTAGTAATTAAGGAGGTTCCGAGTAGTGGGCTGCGTCACGGAGAGGAGGAGCTTCTTTGTTGACAAATCCTCTGCGCGCTTCTTCCCTCAGTCTCCGTTTCTCGGAGCTCACGCGCCGTCGACCTTTCCGGTCTCCAGCAACAGAAACCTTTCATCTTTTCTCTCCGCGCGCCCACTAATCTCCCCGCGTTTCGGTATTTACGCGCGTGCACGCTCTCTCCAAATTCCCCCCCATGTGACTGTGTCCTGTCTCACGCACGCACACGCGCACGGAATGAGTAAACCAACCTGAGTTTGTGCGTAAAAGCGCACCACCACCTCAGAGTGTGTGTGTGTAGGGCGCGCGTGCAATGGAGCGCATAGGCCATCAAGGGCACGCGCCTCAGAGTGTATTGTTTGACCACTTGGAACGTTGCACGTGCACGCGCATGACGAGTGCTTGTGTGGAGATGCGCGTGGTGGAGCGCGCTGCCATTGTCTTCTAATAACAATCACTGTGCCGCCAGGGTTTGGGCGCCCACACGCACTGTGCGCGTGTACATGTGGAGTAAAAGCTTCAACTTGAGGCTGTAACAAGAGCGCCTCCTATAGGTGTAGTTAGCATGACACCAAACATAAACTTATTTTACCACATGTAGGTAATAACTATGAGTTTTTAAAATAAAACGGAAAAAATGTGTGGATCTTTCTATTGTTTCTCTGT
>NC_050526.1:14404109-14467119 GCF_002922805.2 Oryzias melastigma | reverse complement strand
AAAAAAAAAAAAAAATAAAATAAAATAAAATAAAAAATAAAGAAAATTTAGCAAAAAATAACCAAAAGTCACGAGGAGGAAAATGTTTTCGTGAACTTCGCTCCAAAAACGGGGCCGGGCCTTAAATAGTCATTAAATATTAAACTACTGCTGACGTCATTAGAATAAACGAATGATTATAAATTAGTTTGGGAATGTTGGCGGCCATGGAATATACTCTGCTGCTTTTTATTTAAATACATTAGAAAATAAAACAAACACCGATTAAACTCATCTGAAAAATACTCATTTATTTTTTTTTCAACTACAACTAGTTTCAATAAAAAATAGGAATAATGATAATGATAATAATAATAATAATAATAATAATAATAATAGGAAATAATTGCAAAATATATATATTTATATTGAATAAAAATTCTATTAAAAAAAGTCTAAAGAGTAACACTGCATGGCAACCCCCCAGTGGTAAATTCTAACCAAGTTTCTTTTTTTATGATGTTGCTTCTATTTTAGTCATTTATCATTATTTTAATATGTTCCATGTAAAAACTGCTGTACATTTTATCATAAGGTCTAACATTTTAGAATTTTCTTTTAATTTAGTTTTAAACTCGATTTTTTGTTTGAAAACACATGGAAATTATTAACGTGTTTTTCCTTTATATATATATAAAACTATATGAGTTTTAATGAAGCATATCACACATAACTGACCTTTTAAAATACAAATAAAAAATTAAACGAGCTTTTTTATTGTTTTAAAATTTTAAACATTTAAGTACAACTCCTGTGTTTTTCGGTATATATTTTATGTATTTATTAATTAATTCGTTTATGTATTTACGTTTTTGTGTGTACGTCTGTTGATATCACATTTCAGCGCGTTTTCCCCCTAGTTATTCATTAAAAGGCAAATATTCAAACATTTATGCAAAATCTTTTGGACAAAGCCTGTTTTAGTTTCTTTTACACCTAGAAAAAAAGTTTTAAAAAATTCCTTTGAGCTAATTAAATCGTGTTTATCTGCGTTGATGTCCGTAAACACGAATGCTCTAAATGTGCCGCGTAAAGCAAAATTAATCTGAGTTTCCGATGGAAAAAATGCTTTAAACAATATATATATTTTAAATGACGTAAAAAAACTTAAAATGCTCAATCTAATAATTTAAACGTATAATTGAAATCCGCGGGCCTCGGTCAGCGCGCATGCCCGTGATTGTGCGTGTGTGAGGTTCTGCAGGTGCGGGTTCACGTTTCTCAACTTACGTTTCTCCCGAAGCTCCGCCCGGCCGAAACATAAAGTGAGGGTTATCAAACGAATCACAAATACATAAATAATTCAAACAGCATGCCGACTGCGCGCGCGCTCCTCTGAAGGAAGTTTGTTTGGAGTGTCAGCATGACGCACGCGCGATCCAAAAACGTGTTTTTTTAGTTTTTTTTTTTTTTTTTTTTTCTTTTTTGAGTTTTATTGAGTAAACTAACTAAACTTTAGAAGTCAGATTTCAAATAATGATATTTTCTACATCTGCATCCTATAAACTTTTGATGGTTTAACTTTAACAGTTCAGAATTAAATTTTGAATAAATCTGACTATTATAATCATCTAAATCATAGTATTAACCTCTAATCTTGGAGGAAAGACTTTGTTTCCAAAACAAAAGCATCCATGCAGTGTCCCAGGTGTGTGTGTGTGTGTGTGCGCGGCGGGACTTGAATGTGTCTGAGATGATTCCTCACAGAAACGTTTACAGTAAATAGTCGTTGTAAGATGGCAAACTTTTGGAGCTGCTGTCAGCGACACACACCCAGATTTGTTTGCACCCACTGGAAATTTGTCTGACAACAGAAGCTGAGAGCCAGATCCAGATTACAGACCCCCCTCCCAACACACACACACCCGCACACACACTTTGTCCTCCTCCAATCTGCTGTTGTAAATCTCTGCACTGTTTCAGAGCCAGATGGTGTTTCTGTTTAACTCCACCATGCAGGCTCTGACCCAAACCCAGAGCGTGCACGAGGACTGAAGCAACAGGTAGGAGCTGACCTCAGGGGGAGATGGGAGCTGGGCTTCTCTGGAGGCCCGTGATGCTGCATCGCCGTGGAGCCTTGAAGATGTGAAAAACCAAGAAAAAGAAACTTTAAAAGTTTGCAAGAACTTTTATTGTGAAAAACACTCCAACATTAGCTCCAAGTAGGTTTGGGGGAAATTGGAAGTTGCTGAGCAGATGAATCCTCAGGGGGTGAGTCCTGGTTTATCCAGTCCAGAGTGGTGGCACACCTCAGCCTCCTAATGGAAACACAGGGCGCCATCTACTGGAAGCTTAGAGTCCCAACAAGACAGATTGGAGTTGGCAGGTGTGAGTGCAGCTGTGGCTCTGTGAAGGACTGCTGAAGAAACGGGCTCCTTCACCACCCACTTTATCAGAGACCGTTTCAGTCCTCACATCCAAAACTTGAAAGTCCTGTTCCATCACAGAACCGCTTTGGGACAGAACCAGCAAGAGCCTATGAGTGCAACATCTTCACAGAAAGTCAGGTTGTCCTTCAAATTTGATCCATTCTAATTCAATGAGAAAGAAAAACACTAAAATGGGAAAACTTAGAGGTATGGAAAAAGTTAAATGGATGTACTGTAGATTTTATGTATTGATATGGTGGGAAAATGTCATTTTGGGTGGAACTGCCTCCACCCAAAACGACATCTTCTACCTCAGCAGTGTAAACATGGCATCTGTTGACGTCACGTTCTCTGCTCCTGAATCCACACAGTTGTGTCGCTTCCATTTTAAACGCCGTAACTCATATTTAATGAGTGGACAGTTGGGTAACTAATCGGCTGATACGTGTAATCCCGTTAATCCCTCTGTGAACTGCAGTCAGAAAGAAATCATCGCCGATAAAACTGATATTTCTGACAGCAATATGCACCCCGTTTGTGTACTGAGCATGAAATGGTTTCAAAGTTTCACTAACATTTTATTTTAGCTGCTCAATCACAATTTTCCTTTTCCTTTTGGAAATGTTGTTCATTACTTTACAAGATTTACATAAGAGTTTAGTGTTTCAGCCTTTTCTACAAAACAGAAAAAAATAACAAATTATATCAATTTTGTTCACCTTTCAGTATATCCCTTCAGGGGACGCCGCAATGAATTCGTTTTCAGTGATCCACGCACTTGGTTTGGCAGAGATTTTACCAGACACAGCCCTGTATCTTATCCGGGCTGGGGACCGGCACAGGGAAACTCAGACTTGTGCCCCTTTGTGGCTACATGCTAAACAGTAGCATGAAGGGTCTTGGTTGAGCACCCACACTGGATAAGCTCATCACGCCCTCTGGGAAGTGAACTCTGGTTTCCTATGCCTCAGTCCTACACGCAACCAACTGATAATGCTCGGGTTTTATATGCAGAAGTATAAATATTGAAATATTCTTAAAGGACGTACCAAAGAAATGAAAGAATTTCTTTGGTACATTTGTCTTTAAGATTTAGTTGAAAATCTTTAATAATTTTGACATTTGAAGAACTTTTTTGAAAAAATTTGCGTTATTAGCTTTGAAAACATTTACTTTTTTATGTTTTGATGTATTTTTTGTGTTTTTAACATGTTTTTGTAGCATTTTTCTGATGATGAAGGATATACATAAAGAAAATTTTGCTTAAAATTGAATTTCTTAGTATTTCTTTATTCAAATTGTTGTAAATCAGGATCAGAGGAAAAAAGCACAGTTTGAAAAAAATGGTATTTATTGCACAGAGAATATGTCTGGTGGGACCACAGCTCCCTGCTCCGTTCCAATCTGATTCATCCACTTGTAGACAAATAGATCCATGTACGTCTTTGCTTTCCTCTTCTGAGCTGGAATCTTGATCCAAACTGTATGGCTGAAGAACTCCAATATTGTGGGTCATTTTTATTGCACTGGTAAAGTTAGGATGGGGTTGTGTGGGCTGTAAGCCAGCAGGATGGAGGATGAGAAAAGGGCTGCTCCACATCAACAGTCCCATCAACAGCTCAGAGGGAAATTTCTAATGAATTACTACGAAAAATATGACATAGGTGTTCTGATTTTGGCTAAAAACGAAAAAATCATAATCAAATGATTATTGGAGATTCTTTTACAATAGATCAAATATGATTGGAGAGGGACTTTAAAGACATAATCAGGGGAAAACGTGAGAGTTTTCACTTCTCTAAAGTAAGTAAACCACAGCTTTAGTAACTGACAGCTCCAGTCTATTAAAGTTCAAACCCAAAATGAGCAGCAGAGGTTTAAACCTTTAAGACACACGTCGTCTTGTAGTTAAGATGTTTCTTAAATTAGAAGAAAGTCAGACATGCTCTGTTTCGGTCTCCTGCAGGCGCCAGGTTTTCCTCGGCAAACTGTGTCTCCATCCGCAGGGATTACAGACGTGTTTCCCAAACAGAAGGAGCGGCTTTCAGGAGCTAGACCGTCTCGAGTCGACTTCACTAAACATGAACTTGGCTGACACCTCGTCCCCTTGTCTGAGATCATGAGCTCTTCTGAAAGTCATTTTTGCTGCTTGTGGAGAAGCTCTGATGGAGTCCAAACCTCTGTGTTTGTAACTCCCTCCCAAGGAGAAAGTTCTACAAACTCAGTCAAACAAAGATAACAGAGTAATCAATTGAACAATATGGACGGAAATATCGTTAGACCTGCACACATTTGCTTTTTGTTCTAAGCTGCTTGGTATCCAGACAGACACTTCCCCTAATGGGGATTTTAACACAATTGTGCCAAAAAAAAAAAAAAAACCTCATAAAAGGAAGCAATGTGAAATCCAACAAGAAGTGATAGAAGGTCTGATGAAGGAGTGGTTGACAAAGGGTAGATTTTTTTTCACAGATAAAAACATTGCTTGTCTTGAAAGCAGCCATCAACTCCAGCTGTGGTTCCTTGGGGCACCACATAGTATTTGCAAGCACTCAACGTCAGCGTAAACCGAGCATTTAAAGCGGCACTCCGAGTTGAGTAGGAGGCTTGGATGACCAGCGGCAAGAAATCATCTGAAAAAACAAGCTGCATGCAAAGAACAATTTTTGCTGAAGTCTGCCGGCAGATCCTGACAGCATCGAGAAAGTCGAAAACTCGGTGATCAACTACGTGGGATAAAGATAACACAAGCGAAACTAAAGTGAGGCTGAGAAAGTATGTGATAGAGAAATTCCGAGGCTATTATTAGATGTCCCACACCTACGTGAAGGAAATTTGTTCTCCACATTTGACTTATCTCCTGGTGGAGTGGTGAGCTGCAGACTCAACCGCGCTCAGGAACCATTTGGTGGTTTACCCCCCAATCCAATCCCTTAGGATGAGGGTCAACCAGGGAGGCAAAGGATCACATTATTAGAGTCTTTGTATGACTCAAACGGGGATCTGAACCCACAACCTTCCAGTCTCAGGGCAGACACTCTTCCAAGCCAATTATGTAAAAGCTCAAGGGAATTAAAACAGTAAACAATAAATCAGGAAATGCTCATGCATGTAAAGATTTGTTTTCACGTGCTTAAAACTCATTTCAGTCTCAAGTTACACCTTGAAAATACAAAGAATATTATACGGTAAGGATAGAATTTCAGAATTATTTCACACCACAAGCAACAACGAATCCAAAAGATCTGCTGATTTCAATGCTGGGGGGACCCTCATCTTCGATTACTGACGTGTACACTCTTGTGAAGTATTCCCTGTCATTTTGAGGATTGTGAAGAGCAAAAATGATGCCTGACACGGGACAGGTGCATTGATATATTGAACAGAGTTTACTAATGACAAACACCTGAAAATGTAGGAATTGGATTCTAGCTAATTAAAATGCCTCCTTGTTCACGTTGGGAGTTGCCTGGAACCCACTAGACCACGCTGAATTGGGATTTTTCAGTGATTTTTGATTTTCACTAGTGTCCATGGCAGACGTGAAATCCTGTCCACCGTTGTCCACTCAGGTCATCGAAGGGATAACACTTCATTGTAAGGATGGGGTCATCTGGACCCCACAACATAGCACAATGGTTAAAAAAGTAAAAAAAAAAAACAACAAAACAAACAAAAAACAATGTTTCCCTCCTACTTGTCATGGTGTCAACGGGCTCCTGTGGTTCCATCCTGATTGGACTCAGCTGACTGCAATCATCCCATCTCTTCAGACACTGTTAAGGATGTGCCTTCTCCAATATTTCCGCCAGTTTGTCAGTACTTTGGCCTCTTACCCTGTTTTTGCTAGTTTATGAAGTTCCTGTCTCTTGTCTGTCCTTCCACACTACTTACTCCCACGCCACGCTACTCACCTCTGGATTCTGTTCCTGAGCATCCTTCCTCCACGCCTGATCCTTCGCTCGGCCTCAAGTAGAGTTCAAGCTCTGGTCCACTGAATCCAGCAGGCACAGAAAAACCAATCCCGCTTCAAGTCATCAGGTATCCACTGGACAATAAGGAGTTATTCATCCCTCATTCTGCATTCCATGATCCTTCCAGGTTACAGCTTCTGGGTCTGCTACGCCTCACCCCATTACCATGACACCACTGTTGTCTTGAATAGAAAACAAAGCCATTAAATCTGACTTTTATTTGATTTTTAATGGATTAGAGCATTTAAGTCTAAAAAAAACATTTTAATAATTTTCTTTGTTAAACTTGAAGGAGCTTTTGCAGCTTATGGAGGATCTGCATTCACGACAGCTTGGCTCCTTGACCTGAGGGAGGTCATTCCTTACATCCAATTCCTCAACTGGCACTTGTTCCTAGTCAGGAATACGGTTATATTGGTCATCCTGAGCTGATCCTTGGAATCTTTAAAGTCTCTCAAAAACTCCAATTCCGGATGAACCGGGGCAAGGGTTTTCATCTTGGATAATAGATTTTGGTCCTTTTTTTTAAATTTGAGACTGGCACTGGTTTTAGAATTTTCTCTTAATTTCTCTGCATTGAGATTGCCTCCAATCATACCAAAATATTGTACTTTTGATGCCCCCTTTTGTATGTAAATATGTCTTCAGTTGATGAGATTGGTAGAACTCCTTTCAATCGATTCTCCAGTTTGATTTTGTAGAACACCAAGCATACATGTATGCATGTGTGCACCTGAATAACACTTACAGGCTCCTTGTCAAAAAATCTCTGGAAATGCAAAAATTCTGAGCTCCCTCCACAGAACTCAGGATTTGGAGAGGTTGAAAAGAAGTGCATAAATGTATGTTTTCAGCACTTTCAATCTGGTGTTCCACAAAACCAATGGATTTTTCTTCTTTTCAACCTCTCCAAATCCTGGGTTCTGTGCAAGGAGCCCCCTAGTGCAGATGGAGCGTGCAGATTCTTTGAGTAGACACCAACTGACCACTGATGCAGGACTTGTGCTTATAGCACATTAAAACACAATATTTGAACTTAATAGGGCGTATCTGGCAAATCTTTAAAAAAAAAAAAAAGTGTTCCTTACAAATTGGGTAAATAGTGAACGAGCTTCCCAACTAATATTTATTGTCATGCTGCATTATTGCAATAATAACTAACACCAATACCAAACTGTCTTTGTTTTTTGGTAATATTATTTGTTTATACAAGATTTATGCTTAAAGGCAACCTTAACGATCACTGAGGTGTTAAAATTGACTTTTGGAAAGTCTGCCCAATCACTTAGAAAAATCTTGACATGTCTTTCTGCAGGGGGATATTTCATCTATTTAAATTCATCCATCGATCCATCCATTTTCTGACCCAATTTAATCCCTTTCCGGGTTACAGGGTTGCTGGAGCCTATCCCAGCTACTGTTGGGCAAAGGTGAGGTGCACACTGGATCAGACATAGAACCACATGCACTCACATTCACACTTGGGGACACTTAGAGTTGTCTAATTTAACCTACGAAGCAAGTTTTTTAGGAGGAAACTGAAACCCACACAAACTCTAAACAGAAAGGCCTCCGCTGTGATTTGAACCAGGGCGTGAGACAATAGTGTGTTTGCTACGCTAAATCATGCCAATCCCAAATCTCTGATATTATTTCATATATGAATGAGCAAAAAGCAACGAGATACCGTATTAATGGGTAAGAGGAGGTTGAAAGAATATTTTTTTTCCCTTCCTCCCACTCCCTTTTCAAGCTTGTATGAACATATGAATGTACTTATATACAGTATATATGTCCCTCGATGGCGTCACAGATTGAGGAGTTCTTACTGCTGTAACTGCACAGCAGGGAGATGTCTACAGTGAGATGTGATCAGCATGTGCTGCTGGGATTCAAACCAGGACGTCTTGTTTACAGGTCTTTGACCATGTGAACCACAACACCTCCTGTTCACACTGAGCTCATCATTGTCTCCTGTTGCATAAGCCCACCCATGAGTTTCTAGCTTCAAGTCAGCGTTTATGACGCCTGTTTCATTTTCATCAACTTTTTTCACAATCTTGACCAAAAAAGTGCAGAAGAATGCAGTTTGAGTGAGGGACGTTGAAGTTTTACAGAACTTTACAGGATCTTCTGCCAAAAGTTTTGATGATGCACCAATTTCTGACAATAATATGGAGACGCAGAAGGCGCTCTTTAAAGAAATCTGTGGTCTGGCTGCTCATGGAGTAAACTTTGGTGAAGCTTTGGAACTACTTCAGTATGGACGATCTACCTCCTCTTCAGGTACACTGGGTTGCTGATTCTTCACTCCACACGTCACTCATCAATTCGTCCTCACTCTGGGCCAAAAGCTAAAGTGCTCACTTTCTTCACAGCCAATCACTATCAAATTCCTGCCTTTAAATTCGTGGAAGTTTGTTTATTCGCATTCCAGGCATTTCGCCGGCCCACCTCCACCTCATTCTCCTTCTGGGTCATCCCTTTGGTGCGGTTTGGCTTTAACCACCATCAGTGTCTGGGCTGTGTGGTCTCTTCACATGGTCAGAGTCATCCCATGGATTCAAGATATCTCTGCTTTAGAGCCCTACCACCTACGGACTGTTTCATCTACAAATTCCTGTTTCACTATTAAATCTTTCTATCACACTTTAAAGACCTCTCCTTATTGAAATATTCATACAAAAAGAACTGAGGAAATTCATCTTAAAATTCTTTATGAAACACTTAAAAGAAAAACGTTTAAATAAAAGTTGTATTTTTTTTTTTTTTTTTTTTCATTTTTAGCTCCAAAGTGAAACAGGCCACACCAGGCACAACATTTCTCTAACAGCTAAGAGGGATTCTGTGGACCTCTTTCCCCGTTTCTGGATTAGATTGTCTTGTGAAGGTCTTGCAGTAGTTCTGGACCTGCTGTAAGCCGATAACAGTCTTGGCTTAGGATGGAATAAAGAGAGTTAGGAGACTAATGTCCTTCTCAGTGCTGGTCAGCCTTCCAATAATCTCATATCAACTGGGCCTGGTGGTTTCATGAGAAAAGGAGCTGGCTGCTTTTTTCCAGTGTAATCCTCCACTCACCTTCAGGTTACGTTTGACACAGTTTTTTTTTCAGTGGCTGATTGTTGACTGAAGGATCTCGTGTCATGTTGTAGCTGAAGATGCTGGTCTCTCACAAAGTGAATGATTTGAACAGGGTTGTGACGTGAGTTCGGTTTAACAATCACAGCAACAACTTCCAGATGTTGAGCAATATTCTCCAACCTTTTTGATCATCTAGTTATGTGTTTTTTGTAGTTGTGAAGTGTTCAAACAAAAGAAGATGACAACTATTTTACCATTGGAAAAAGAATCAATTTCTTATATATAATAGTTGGTTTAATTTGTCTACTGTTTTTTTCTTTCAAACTCAAATTTAAATATTTTGCTTAAAGTTCCCATACGTCAAGCAAACAAAATCATCATAAATCAGCTCATTCTGATACGGAAAGATGCAACTTTGTGCGAATATTGAGTAGGGATTATTGACCCAAACTTTTAATTGCATAAATGGTTGAATAGTTATGGTAGTTACAGCGACAGCTCCAATGTTAAAGGCTTAACTTACTTTGAGTCAGTAGGTTTGTTTTTTTGCTCTACAGGCACACTGAGTGGTCTATGACCTGGATTTTTGGTGCATCTCCCCTGCGTTCTACATTCGGATTTGCCCGTTTCCACCCACAAACAACATGTATCCGTGTGTGAGTAATACCTGAGCGGCCGTGGTGCAGCGATAGGGTGCTCGCCTACTGATCGGTTCGATCCCCTCCTTGCCCACCCATGTGGCGAAGTGTCCTTAGGCAAGACACTGAACCCAACATTGCCTCTGATGGAAGGTTGGCACCAGTGTTTGGCAGCGGACCATCAGTGTGTGAATGGGTCTGGGACTGTAAACCGCCTTGGGCCTTCAAGGAAGGTGCTATATAAGTGTACGCCATTTACCTTAGTCACGCACATCTCTACAGAGGATTGACCCGTATGGGTGCTGAAGGTTTTTGAGTTGTCTGGGCCCATAGAGGGCTGCAGAGGAGTACAAGTGTGTCTTGTAGTTCTCCTGAGGTTCCTAAAGCCACCTTAATAAAAATGAAACATGCAATAGTTCTGCTTAGGGTAAGTGTAATGTGAGGTAAGCTACAGGCACTTATGGTGTACAGGCTATGCTTTCGTACAGTGCCCATACAGAACTCTAGACATTTTTAAGGTGCGCATCCTGGTTCCTGACTAACCAGGCACAAATGCCACAGGACAGGGTATGCAAGTGATACGCAAGTGCCCGTGGAACACCTATAATTCCCACACAAACTATACTCTGATTGCATAATTTGCTCATTTCTGACAGCCAGGCTACATGCAAGGAGCACACAACAGGCTCTTGAGGAGCAAGCGCCTTTCACTTGAACAGCACTAACAGGATTTGGGGGGGTTGAAAAAATCTGCATGACATGACTGTGTTTCGCCTGCTTCACCATCACTTTCCCATGCATGCTTTTTATGTCTTCAATACAACCTGTAGCCCGCAGCATGCCCTAAGAAAAAAATACATTAACATTTTCCTCTTGAGGGATCACCAAGTGGTCTACGACACAAACTTTTGATGAAAGCCTGAGTCCCGAAACTTTGAAGTAATTGAGTTGTATTTTTAAAGGTACAAAGAAGTGCAAGAGTCCTTCATTGCTATTGTTAATTACTCCATGCTCACTCATAGTGACACATGGCTATTGTAAGGACAGACAACATGCAGAGTGCTGCAATTCACAGCTCAATGTTTGTTCTGTGTCTTTTGGGTACTAAGATTGCCCACCTTCTTCAAAACCCAAAGTGCTTCACAAATCACTGACCCGCTCACCCTTTTAAACACACACTCATTCACTGATGGGGGTAGAGCTGTGTTAGGATTCTAATGGAGCCAAACACCCTAGGAACACCCATAGACTGTATATAGAATAACTGGACTGAGCAAGCCCCCCTACTTCCGTGTTCCATATAGGAAGTACCACTGGGTTGCAAAAAGGCCAAAGTCCCATTGACTTACATTGGGAAACAGACAGTTATTTCTCAGTCATTTTATCTCAGAATAATCATTCTTCCTCTGCTGCTTTCTGATTAACTTCTTTTTTCTAATCCTAATTTTTTTAAAGATTTTTTTCCATTATCACAAGTTATTAGAGTTATAAATTGACCAATCAGATGGCTCAATAAGCGTTTGTGGGTCTGACGTCGAACGTCTGGGGGGTTTGAGTGACAGATGACGGGTAGCCAATGGGAGCAGACTTCATCAATGGGTCCGAGAAGACCTTTTAACACCTACTTTACAATTCAACAATATACCAATCATTGTCCTACTGTTGTTATCCTCAATGGAATGTACCGATGCAGCAGTTTAAAACAACAAGAGGAGCATGCTGTCGACATTTTAGATGAGGATTTACTCTGTAGAAATAGATTTCACCAATGAGGTTATGTGCTTTGGACTTCTTTGCTTGTTTAACATCCGATTTTCTTTTTTTCACTGTTTTGATTGTAGCTTATAAATTCTAAGTTGTGTGTATGCGCATAAAATCACCAACCAAAGTTTCGTCTTCGCCGCACTTTTCCAGCTTCAGCCTAAATTAGACGCAGCCGTCTAATGTTGTCGTATTTTCAAACAGAAAAAAGCTGTTCACTTGTTAGGATGGTTATTTATTTTAAATACCGCTGAACGCGCTTCTCACGTGCATCTGATCAGACTGTAACGTGTCGGCGCATGAGAAGTGACAAGCTGCTGCTGCGCGCCCCTCTGCAGCGGCGTCACCCAAATGCTCTTATCTCGACTAAAAAGAATAAATGTAAGTAAATCCAAAAGGACCGCTGACAGAATCAAATGTTGGAATGGTTCTCCCTCAAAGGCTTCAACAATGATTTGTACAATTCTCCCGAGCCGCCGTCATTAAAGTGGAAGCTGTTTACATCCGCGGTCTCGTGGTCGAGGCGTGGAAAGAGGCAGACGGTTGCAATAAACTCACTCCTGATTGGCGACAGTACTTCCTATAGATTCCATGACTCAGCTATGACTCAGACCAATCGCTGAAGATGGGTTGCAAATGGCGGTACCCGTTTCAGGAATTGACGGTGAAAGCGGCAGCCTACTTTCATGAGGAGAGGAAGGTAATGCATTTCCAATGGGGGACCTCATTGCTCACTAAGTCCATTATTTTTACAGTCAATGGGAACACCCCTGAGTCTTTGTCTGAATGAAGAGCACTATCAGCACCCATAAGTTAGTAAGACTATGTAAGGGTGTTTTGGTAATTTATTCATGAAGAAGAAGCTCTGAATTCATAAAATAATTGCCTCGTGTTCAAAGAACGGGACTATTGAACTACTTGTATTTTCAACTTGAAGATTCAAGGTGATGATTTTTCACCTGCTAAACCTTGAAAAGTGTAGAATATGTATTAAAATTCACAGCTGCTGTACAGCAGCGCATCAGGAGCAAACAGGTTCAATGTCTTGCCCGAGGACACTTTAACACAGCAACCACAGATCGACCACTACGCCCATGAACCATGGCTGCCCCTTCTAAACTGATGCAGATGTATTGTAAAAAGAACTCTGAAGAGTAGTTTTTAACTCCCAAAGACATTTGACTCTCTCTGATCTGCAGCTAAAGTTTTAAATCTGCTGGATCTGATGAAAATGAACAGCAAAGTGTCGCATGTTGATGATGACACGGGCAAATCCTTTTATGTTTCACAACTTACGAATGGACACACAACTACCTGCTGTAGCAGCCTAACTGTGCTTAGAAACAGAACATTTGAGTCCAACCACAGACACTGAGGAATCCAACGTGTACAGTATGTTTTGTGCATATATGAGTGGGTAGAAAGTTTGCTTATGGAAACAGATAAAGTAGCTGATTAGCTTTTCAGTGAAAACCCCTGTGATACCCCCTGTTCCTCGCAATGCACTGCAGCATCTTTGATGTTCTGGTTCAGCCAAGTCCTGGAAAAGAACTTCCTCCTTAGAGGCTCCATGTTTCTGAGGCATTTAAGAGCAAGAGTGTGGCTAAAGGTGGATTATGTTGATTGGTGGCGAGCTTAGTCCAGGGGCCTTTTCAAGAAGCAGGTTTTGTTGAAACTCTGAGTTCGTGAACTCCAAGTTAAGAAAAACTCAGAGTTTTCTGCTTCTGAAAAACTGAGGTAACTTAAACCCTTTGAAAGTGGGTCAAACCAAACCAGTTTCCGTCCCTTCTTAAAGTGAAGGGTGTTCAAGTAGGACTTTCTCGTTAAAATATTGAGAACATTCACATTAGAGACGTAATGTTTCCAAGACTACAAGCGGCTGAACTGAGTTTTCTCCTGAGGGTAGCTGGGCACTCCCTCAGAGATAGGGTGAGAAGCTCAGTCATCCGCAGAGAGCTTGGAGTAGAGCCTCTTCTCCTGCCCATTGAGAGGAGCCAGTTGAAGTGGCTTGGGGATCTGGCCCGGATGCCTCCTAGACGCCTTGCTGGAGAGGTGTTCTGGGCGTGTCCCACTGGGTGGAGGCCCTGGGGAATTCCCAGGACACACTAGAGAGACTCTCCACTCCACTCTCGACTGGCCTGAGAACGCCTTGGGGTCCCCCCAGAGGAGCTGGAGGAAGTGGCCGGGGAGAGGGAAGTCTGGGTATCTTTGCTTAGACTGCTTCACCCGCGACCCGGTCCCGGATGAGCGTAAGAAGATGGATGGATAGAAAACAGGGCGGAGGTAAAAGCTAGAACTCCTTTACTTTTTGGGCATTTTTTTTGGCCAAGAACTCCTGACTCACAAAAAATGCTTTCATGGATGCATCCAAGATTTTCCTACAAGAATGAGGGTTCAGGCAAATGAGACAGAATCCTAAACCAATTTAAAGACTGCGTCACACATTACGTACAGTTTGCACATTGTAAACAGATATAATTTTGGCCTTTCGTGAAATGTGTGATTTACTTATATCATAAGTGTTGTGTTCGCCATTCGTCAGTGTGCGCAGATGTGCGTCGAGGGTACAGCTGACGGGTCTTTACGTGAATTTGGTTTTGAGCTGTTCAAAATTTTTGATTTGGTTGAGAATTACGCAGTTTATGCATATTTTACGTAGTTTATATGCAATTGTTACATAAATCTTGTGCGTAATTTTGGCAAGATGCATACCCAAATCTGTAGCTTTCCACAACCAGCCTTTCCATGTATTACCAACAGACTTTCCAATCTTGTACCACTATTTATATTGTATAAACAGTGCACATATCACAAACTATATAATTGACACACAATTCACAAATGAATTGCATATAAACAGCAACATAATCAGACATGCACAGCTTCTGCACACTTCACCGCGTGGTCTACGATCTTAAAATGTCGTGTGGACGACCTGTGAGCCCCGTACAGATTTCCCCATTTTTCACCCACAAACAGCCTTTATCCAACCATGAGGGCAGTTGTGATTAAGGATTTATGACTGATTTAATTTCAGATCTGGTTAAATGTTTCTTTAAACTGTAATTTTCATTCACTTGGACTTGTACTGCCTTGATAATATTTGTGAAAATCAGGAAAGAATCAAAACATTTAACATGGCTGTGGGCATTTATGATTCAAGTTTTGATGTTAGTCCCCTGATACATTAAATTTGTAATTTTACTTCTACATTTTAATGACAGTTGTGATTATTGTATTTGTCATCCTTCACTGATAAATCCTTTTATTGAAATAAAACTGAGCTTGTGTCATGTTGGTGTTTGAAGATGCCTGTTTTCTTAACCTCAGTAGGGATGCTCTTTAATCTCGCTGCATCCACGTTTTCTGCACAGTGTCCTTAATCCTCTGTATTTGTAAATGAAATGGAGTGGGAGATGTTGTCTGTGTAATCTGTTCTTTATTGTCAATGTTCAGGTAATCTCAGTGCAAAATGTTGTCAAATGTGAGGATGTGGCTAAACACAATCACCTCCACGAGGGTCAAGCATTAGCAGAGGAGGTGAGTGCTTTAAGTAGATTAAACGAAAGCCTAAAATAATATTCAGAATGGGTCTGTGATGTCCTCTGATATACTGATGACTTGGTGTCCTGTTGGGTGTTGTTTTTGTTAAAGATGACCTGGCCTGCTAGTGTTTGCTCTGCCTGATCTGCAGGTGACAAAGATGTGCTTGTCAGGTGGAAGTGGAGGCAGCTCTGTCTTCAGGTTCTGAAGCGTGTCCAGAGATTTCTCTGATAAAATCTGATCAACAAAAATGCAAAAACCTTTGGAGACTCACTCCTATGAATAATGTGTTTTGGGTGTTTTAACATGTTCTTGGGGAATTTTTCTGGTATTGGAGGACAAATGTACATACAATTAGGATTAAAATTATATTTTTCAATGGAAATGTATTCAAATCATTGTTCTGTGCCTCAGAGATATAAATTACAACCACTGCAGCTCTGCAGAAACTATGTCGTAGAAAACGCTTTTTACAATTTCTTTTAAAAGGGACTCATGTCAATTACCTGGTCCAGGTGTGTCCAGCCAATAAGAACATGCCAGAGCAGGGTATATTGGAAAACATGTGAAGGTGGCTCTCGAGGACCAGGGTTCCCTACCCCTACCCCAGACCATTGTTCGGTTCAGTCAAGTAAACAATTAAAATAACTAGTGGCTAAAAAAGCAAATAATAAGTAGAAAATACGACAAAGGTTTTTGAAAGAAAATAAAACTGTAGTGCAGCGGAGAGAATACAGGTGGTGCATCATGTCAAACAAAAGCATCAGAAGTTTATTTCAATAAGGTAAGATCTTGGAACATGAGGAATCATTTATTTGTGATATCAGAAGATCCATAGAAGCAAATAGGTTCATAAATCTTTGGCTTTGGGTCAATGATGTTGTATGGAATGAGCTCTGATCATAGATGGATAAACCACAGAGCCTAAACGCTGATGATGGTTAAGGGCCAGACTATTCCAAAGCATTGCTCCAGGAAAAAAACTGGATGGATGCAGAATCCTAGAAATGCAAAGTGGAGGCATGCAGTTGTGTGTCAGTCTGTGGTAGGGTGGGGCAGAGGAGGCAGGGCAGGTATGGAGTTGAGTCTCTTGATTGTCCAAGAGTCTGCTGGTTATGGCCTGGAGTGAGATGAGACTGTAGGACTGTAGGACAATCCTGATAGCTTTGTGGGTGAGGCAGTTGGTGTAATTGTCTATAACAGAAGAGAGAGGGTCACTGATGATCTTCTCAGCTGCTCTCATGATGTGCTGCAGAGTCTTGCGGCAGGACTTGGTGCAGATCCTATACCGCACAATGATGCGACTGGTCAGGATGCTCTCTTGGTGATTCTGTAGGGACAGAGGGTTGGTGGTCCAGGACAGGTCTTCAGAGATGTACACTCTCAGTAACTTGATGCTGGTCATGCTCTCTGTTATTATATTATTATTATCATAGATGGACGGAGAAGGATGCTGGGAATGTTCTCTTCTTAACTCCACAACAACTTCCTTTGCCTTTCTCACTTTAAGAATGTAATGGTTATACAGGGTTCTTACGGTCAAGAAAAACCTGAACATTTTTTGGAAATTTCATCCATCTATCCATCTTCCTCCGCTTCATCCGGGACCGGGTCGTGGGGGCAGCAGTCTAAGCAAAGATACCCAGGCCTCCCTCTCCCTGGTAACTTCCTCCAGCTCCTCTGGGGGGACCCCAAGGCCAGCCGAAAGATGTAGTCTCTCCAGCGTGTCCTGGGTCTTCCCCGGGGCCTCGGCCCAGTGGGACATGCCCGGAACACCTCCCTAGGGAGGCATTCAGGAGGCATCCGGACCAGATACCTGAGCCACCCCAACTGACTCCTCTCAATATGGAGGAGAAGCGGCTCTACTGCAAGCTCTTTCTGGATGACCAAGCTTCTCACCCTATCTCTAAGGGAGCGCCCGGCCACTCTCCAGAGTAAACTAACTTCAGCCGCTTGTAGTCGGGACCTCGTTCTTTCAGTCATGTCCATAGGCGAGTATTGGAACTAAGATCGACAGGTAAATTAAGAGCTTTGCTTTTGGAAATAGAAAATTGAAAATGCAATTTCTAGGTCCTTGAAAGTTTGTAAACTTTCCGTGGGCTGCACGGTGGCCCAGTGGTTAGTACTCTTGCCTCACAGCAAAAAGGTCCTTGGTTCAAGTCTTAGCTGGGAGACCTGGAACAGAACCACCAGTGGGGGATCTTTCAGTTGGCATGTTCTCCTCTTGCATGTGTAGGTTTTCTCCGGGGTCTCTGGCTTCCTCTCACCGTACAAAAACATGCTTCATAGGTTAATTGGTTACTCTAAATTGTCCCTACGTGTGAATGGGAGTGTGCGACAGACTGGTGACCTGTCCAGGGTGAATACTGCCTTTGCCCAGAAGTGGCTGGGTTGGGCTCTGGCACCCCCATGACACCGAAAGGGACAAAGCAATTTAGAAAATCAATGGAAAAATAAAATCTTCTGAAAAGTCCATCCATCTTCTTGACCGCTTTTTCCCTTCCAGGGTCGCGGGGGTGCCGGAGCCTATCCCGGCTACTGATGGGCGAAGGCGGGGTACACCCTGGACAGGTCGCCAGTCTGTCTCAGGGCCTCAATCACACACACATCCACTCTCACATTCACACCTAGGGGCAATATAGAGTCACCAATTAACCTATGAAGCATGTTTTTGGACGGTGGGAGGAAGCCGGAGTCCCCGGTGAAAACCCACGCATGCACGGGGAGAACATGCAAACTCCACACAGAAAGGTCCCAGCCGGGATTCGAACCGGGGCCTTCTCGCTGTGAGGCAAGAGCGCTAACCACTGTGCCACCGTGCAGCCCCTGAAAAGTCATGATATTTTAATAATTTTTATGCAAAAGACATTAAAAAATAAAAATAGTTTAACAGGAGTTTCAAGTTAAAATTGTGTCAGAATTGCAACCTTGTGCTATTGGTGATAGGAGTTCACATTGCTGTCAAGCAGTTCAAATTTTCATCAGTTTAGCGCACAGCACTTTCAGCTTGCTATCGGACATGGATAGTGAAATGTTATGAAATTCCGGTGAAATGTACCTTTGACAACAAGTGGCTTTTCACGGAGAAGTATCAACCGTGGCTAGTGAAAGACCCTGACCAGAAACATCAAAATTGAAGTCCTTCAACATAAGCCACATGAAAGGAAAAAAACAGCAACGACTGGTGAACACTGAAAAGCACAGTTGTTCAGAGATCTTTTAAACTGATAATGATGGCAATACAAAATAAGCTTATTGAATTCAATAAAAAAAAAATCATATTTTTAAGAACTACAAACAGGATACTAATGTCATCTGCTCATGAAAGCAAAAAAAAAAACTGCAAGTCAAAGTTGAAAAGCCATAATGTGTCTGTGTCGTAGACATGATCAGTTTCATGCGTTCCTCAAGATATCGCCAGTCTGTTTGGTTCTTCCTACTTTAACCACAAACAAGAACAAACGTTGGAGAGTTGATTAAATATTGATCAGTTAGAACTGTTCATTTTATTTGTACATCAACCCGACAACAATATTCAGCGCAAAGTGCATGGGTGACCTGCTTGATGCTCACGTTGGGGGTGTGGTCAACTTTGTCAAATTCGCTATAAATTTTTCAGAATTTCATAATAATTTCTTTCTGATTTTTGCTGTAATATTTTCTGAATTCACTATAATTTTTGGGGATTCCAATATTCCCCCCTTATTGGCTGAGGTTAGGGACCGGAGACCTCAGGGAATATGCCAAATCTGCAAATACGGAGAACCCTCAGTCTAGGTCTCACCCCCAACCCCGGCAGCAGAAGAATGTCTGTTACAGATTCATACTCCTCAAAAACACTTCTGATCATGCTTGTAAACATTTATTAAAGAACATTAGAGTTCATCATAAAGAGTTATTTTTTTTAAATCCAGAACAATAGACTGCTTGCCTTACATGGGCACTGTCACTCTTTCTATCTCTGCCTTAAAAAAATGCTTGCCTCCTCTTGCATCAGTTCAGTGTCTCCATCCAGAATTTTGAGGGAATAAGTGAAACCACAAATAAAGAAATGCAAATGACCGGGGAGCACTGTTCTACATTTGTAGTCCTAAAACTAGAAGGTAAGGACACGTCTGCAATTTACATTTCTCAAACATGTTGGTTCACTTTAAGAGAAAGAGTAATAATATTATATTTTTGTGGAGTTTGTCATAGCAATACTGCATACTTGTGACTTTTTAAGATTATTCATGGAGAGTTACTGGTATTGTTTGTCTGCCTCTGCAGCTTCACATCAAACATCAAGACAAACTCCGACTGTCGCACATTATCTTCACAGATCACCACAGATTAAGACAAACAGTTCATACTGGTCAATAGAACTACTTCCAACGTGTTGTGTAATGTCTATGGATAAAGTTAAAAGAACAAACAGACTGATATTGTGAAGAGCACATGAATGAAATAACAGGTCAATGCCACGGACACATTGTGGCCTTTCAGTTTTTAATTACAGGTCATCTTTTAGTTTTCATGAGCAGATGAGGTTGGAGCTCAACCTGTTTGTATATCTTTGCTTTAGTAATTCTTTAAACAATTAAACTAAAACCACGAAAAAATGATAACAAAGATAACTTTAAATGCAATACGCTTCCACACGTTACTGCAGTTTCCTCCACACCAACACAAACAGCTGTTGATACAGTGGCTGCAATTCTACCAATAAGGCAGACAAATTCTTGGTTTGATCTAGTTGTACCAGCTACAAGTCTGACTGTTAATTTTTTGTTTTGGAAATTCAGTGAAAGGTTCTGGAAAAATGTTGGAAAACCATTGCTGTACAAACCCTGGTTATGCTCCTGGATGAGAGAGTTTGGTGAAAAGATGCTGTTCAAGTGTCAAAGATTTAGATGAATTCAGTGCTCACAACGGGGTCGGAAACGTGCTTTCAAGCAACCACTTCCAACAAGAAGTCTATGTAAAGGCGTCTATATGAAAGTTTAGGGCTTCTGCGTTCAAAGCTCTTGTGATCACGCGTCACCAAACAAGTCTTTAGGTCCATTTTTGGGCTCTATGTACAGAATGCACATTCAATGACATACAAGTACTTACTAGTATTTTCACGCACAAGCTTTGAGTCTTTTGCAGCAGCCACAGGAGATCAGCACAAATATATAAACAATAGTGTGATATGTGTCTTTTTTGGATGAATAAAAATGAGATGTGGAACAAGATTTTGGATTATCCCCAGAGCCTTGATTCTACAGGATTATCGTCCTGTTTAAGGATCATTGTAGAACTCTAAGATAATAAAAGTCAGGAAAAAGACAAAAGGTTTGATCTTCTGGATTTTGTAAAGAGCTTAGATGATAAGATGTCTAAGTTCAGTTAGTAATCAGTGAAAAACCCAACATTTCTGGCAGAATTTGGAGTCATATTCATTGGGGATTCCAAGTTGACAGTGAAACTGTGCTGTATGGAGGAGCTTTCAGGAACAACCAGGAGTTCTGTCTTTGAGAGAAGGAGTTGATGATGTTCTCTTTCAGCTAAGAAGAGATTATGATGACACTATTCATAGAATCATAGAAAGAGCTGTGTGTCACCAGCATAGAAATGGTAAGAAAAACATTTGAGCAAGCTATGGTACTGTCAGGATTGTGAACTTTGGTTTGGGTTTTGTCAGTTGGTATGATTTTTGATCATGTTCAGTTGCAAATTGTCTTCATTTCTGTTATTGCCCTCAACTTATTTAAGTCTCTGGTTTTAAGTTAATCGTTGTCAGGTCATTTGCTCTGCCACCCTTTGTGTTTGTCCTTGGTTTTTGCCATATTTTGGTTAATTTATCAAATGTTCAGTTTCTGTCATCAAATCTGGTCTCCTGCATATTGGGTCCTCCACCAGCACTGCCTGTCACTTAGAGGCAAAGAACAGAAGTCTGAGAACAAAGCCCTGTGGAACACCAGTGAAGACGCAGTAAGAGCTGAATACCATCTCCTGTCTAAAACCTTAAATAATTTACACCAAACGTACACAATTATGTTGCCTGCTGTTCTAATTCTCTTTATTGTTAATTGCTCAACATATTTTTACCTTTTTTCTTGAAACCTGTGGTTCAGTTTCTGCTTTTGTAAGCCACGTTTATACATAATGCGATTAGCTCATCGGGGGCGCCCAATTGCAATGTTAAGTCAATGTACGTACAAAATCAGGTCCTGTGGAAAGTTGTGGGCATTGGGCATGGCAGTCTGGCAGCAGTATGCCTCGGACAGCACAGTAAAAATTTAGACACACAGGTTCGATTATATAAACTTTAACCAAGAATTCGTGTTGCAACAACCAATTAGGCTGATGAGTCTGTGAGTGTTGATGATATGATCAGAAGTTGAGTCCAATACCAACTTGTAGGATGATCTGACGGTTCTTTTCCTGAGCTTTATAATATTTTTCTTACTTGTATTTAGACAATAATAAAAAGAGTGTCTAATTGTATTCTTATTTCTATTGTTTCCTTATTTGGTCTAATGTGGGATAGTATTTCATGAACTGGGTCTCTCTCAACTGGGTCACAGAAAGACAGATACACCCATGAAAGTGACCATCACTCAGACGCAGCTCCTACAGTAGATGGTGAAACTCACCACACTGGGAGAATATGAATGAATTCAAACATGGAGATGTGATTGCTGATGCTTTTGTAGAGCTCTTCAAAATGAATAGACCTGATCTCTCAATGTCATTTGTGCCTTCCCTGCATTGTGCATGAGAAATACAATCTATGTAGGGATGAGGCAAAAAACTTTGGACAGTAGCTCTTCCTACACGTGTCAGGAGTGTCAAGTCTATGAAGACATTTTTGGATGAGCAAATGTATCACTAGAGTACACTGGTTTATTGTTCCAAGCTTGACTACACAACCAACTCTGTATTAGTAAACCCTTATTGACAACATTTTAAATAGTTTTAGACACATTAAATCTGACACGTTTTCTTTCTATACATGGATCAAATTTTTTAAAAAGCTGCAAGTTTTAAGGCAGTTTATGTCGTCTCTGTGAGGTGAGTCAGAACACTGAAGTACCATCTTGTTTTTTGTTTACTGGACAAGGTCAGTTTATTTTTTGAACCAGCAAAACTGCATCAAATCATTTGGTGATAGTTTGCAAGCAGCAGTAATGTGATCTGACACATGGTCTGTCAGAAGGACGTAGAAATAAATACATATTTTCTTAAGCATGAGATGCGCCTCCTCATCCTGGTCTTCTGCGGCCGGTTCTCCGTAACCTCTGTCACGACAGTTTTGAAGGTCGTGCAGCTGCAGCTGTCTCTGTATTTTACAACACAATCTCAGTCTTCATGTTTGACAAAGACCTTTTGACCTGATTTCACTTTTTTTTGGGTACCTCTAGCAGTCTGTCAACCAGCCAGGTTCAAACGAAGTGTGGCAGACGAGCGGTTTTGTCATCGTTCTGACATGAGACGCTACAAAATGGTTTAAAGTTAAGACTCGTTTAGGAGGAGAAAGAGGATGACGAGGAGAATGTCTTGGAGGTGGAAGGAGGACAATAGATGGGGGCTGTCAAAGCCTGTTAAGACTGAGGGAGTCATACTGTACCTCCCCCTTGGAGAGTACAGTGCAGGGAGGAGATGAGTCCTGGTCCTCCACGTTGACGATAGTATTAGAGCCTGAGCCGTTACATCAAGAGAAGCCAAACTAAATCAGCCTAAGTCGCCTGCGGCTTCAGGGTCATGTGGAGTTCACTGCTATTAATACTACGGGGTGTTGGAGTAGAGCCCCCCCCCCAACTGAACGGAGTGAATTTTTACCACAACACTGGAACATGCAGTCCCCCGTGAGCTTTACACAAACACACAGTGACACTCTTCATTGAGAGGAAGAGGAGGGAGGCCGGCGCGGTGCTGAGGAAGAGCACCGATGTTGCCAAACAGCTCAGAGAAAACATGTCTGTTACAAATCACAACATTTACCGGATCACTGCCGCGGCCCGCCCACCCCAGTCCAAACCCCTGATGTTTTTAGGATGCTCGCTGTGAGGAAACCTGGGTCTGTGTGTGAGAGAACATGTGGGAAAACATTTGTGAGTCTGTGGGTTTTTGTGTGTCCGTTTGTGAGGGAGCCTGCACATGTGTGTGTTGAAGCAATTGTGTTTGTGTACGTACATGTATGGGTAAGAGACCGCATGCACTGTATGAGTGTAGACAGATGCACATGTGTGTGACAATAAAAGTGTGTTCAGACTCTGTGTGTGTTTACACATGTACGCATGGGGGTAATTGTGTGTGTGTATGAGTAGGGGTGTGTCTGTATGTGTGTGTAGATGGGCTGTGTGTTAAAAAGAAACTGTATGTGTGTGTTCTTGCACATGTGTGTGTTTTAAAAGTGACAGTCGCAGCTCAGGGAGAACACGGGGAACATTCACATAAACTCATTAAGTTTTTAAACTACAGAAAAGTTCTCTCATAATGGAAGTTCCCAGCATTTATCAAACACAACCTCTTATGAAAATCCTAGAAGCAGTGAACTCTATCATGTTCTGAGCATCTCTACAACCTGTGATGGAGAGAAGAGGTCTACAGGTGAACCTCTGAAAGGAATTTCATGTCAAAGTTGTGGTAGGAGTCTCCACATGGAGAGATGACTGTCGATCTGTATGGACTCGGGTAGTGACAGTGACATCAGGTGTTTGTATCTGCTCTTTGAACTGTTGACTCTTTTCCCAACTAAAACGTATATTTACATTTGTTTAGAAAGAATAAAACAGCTCAACCCTCCTGGTGTGTGTGAAGCCTATTGAAACCACTGAATTGTAATATTGGGGTATTTGAATAAAATTGAATTGAAAGTTCCTTGAAGCTGAGTTGGACGTGCTTCTAAATTGTTGAGGAAACGCTCGCCAAAGCAAATAATTAGATAAATCAGATCAAACTTTTTGAACTTTACTGTATTAAACCATCCAAAGCTGTAGTTACTCTAACTTTATAGAATCAACAAAAACTACAAGCTATTGTAGTTATGCAACAGACATTTGATGCTCGCTCATGAAGGTGATAAACGCAGGTTCTTGAATGCGCGCTTAGCCTATGATGTTCACACTTGCAAAGCAGGGAGGGGCTTCTTTTTCTCTCTTTACTGTTTACTAGTACATGTCCATCACCTACAGGTAGAAGAGGCTTAGTGTGACATGTTGAAGCGGTAAAAATCTCATGAATCTTGCACCGGGCTTTTTCTGGTCATAGAAGCTTGAGTAGTGATGCAAGTTCTTAGTATGTGAGTTCAATGGCTGTGGGTTTTGTAGCTAAAGCCCTTAGATGATTGTAGAAACTTGAGTAGCGACACAAGTTCCTACATAGCCGGTTCAATGGACATAAAGCCCGAAAACAGTCATAAAAACTTACGTAGCGACACAAATCCTTACAACGCAAGTTCAATGGCTGCACGTTTGGTACCTAAAGCCCAAAAACTATCATAGTTACTTGCGTGGCTTTGCATAAATGCGAGAGTTTTGAATCCAGCGTGTATTCACTTGGACTTACATAGACTTTTTATTGGAAGTGGCTGCGTGAATGCTCGTTGCTGAGAGCAGTGTGAACGTAGCTTTAGACTTACAGGCTTCCGTTAGCATCACAGTCAGGGTTGCTGTTTGGAAGAGTTGAAGGAAAAAAAAAAATGTTTCTACTTTCTGCACAAGTGGGGGTCACTTTATTGAAAATGTTTTATACTAAAATTAGATTTCCTAACCTATAGCACCGCAGTGAAGCAGCAAAGGTATTCCCTCAACATGCTTTAGACACAGAAAACTGCAGTTTGTTGACCTTAAAGTTGGTTTGTGTCTTTAACGCAAAAAAGCAACACAGACAAAAGTTTAAATACATTTAATTTGTGTTCTAAAATGATTTGTTGGATTATTAGCTTGTGTTAACTTACAAAATCCATGAATAGATCAAACAAAAGCTCTTAAAATATTTTTAAAAAGAAGATTAAAATGTTTACATGATAAACTCAGCTGTAAATATGTGCAAGTGATTCAACTATACAAAACCAAAATGCATGTCTGACTGAACAAGAAAATTAAATGGTAAATTTGTGATTTCCAATGTTTTTTGCTGAGTCAGTGCCTCTTCTGGAAGGTGTCCAGCTTCGGTTTTCCTGCATTTTTCCAGCAGAAACATGGGGGCTGTGAGCTTTGCTGCTACAGAAACAAAGACTGCGAATTGTACGCGCTAAGCCTGTTTCGGTGACCGCCGGGTTTTAAGTGCAGCTGAGCTCCTGGTGGTGGTTGCACGTAGGATCAGGGATGGTCTTATCCCTCAGCGCAACATGACAGTTATCCGTCTCAGTGATGGCTGACCTTGTGGATAAATCTTCCAGCTGCAGGTAGTCAAACATCTCCACAAGCGCTGCATCTCTAATGCAACAGCTGACCCGTCACGCTGTTGTTTGTGACTGTGTGTGTTATTAACCACCTCCTTGTCAAAACACATCACGCTGCACATCGAAGCAATGACGCGAAAGGTTTCAACACATTCACACCCTTAACTCTGTAATCTGCTGGCCTTTTTTCTGTTTGCATTCATCAGAAGCTCACACAGACAAACATTCATGCTTGCTACCTGCTTCTCATTTTAATTGGATTAAATGTAACCGTTTTGGCTTCTTTTTCTTCCTTTGATTACATTTGTCGCCCTCGTCTTTTTGAACCACTATCATATGTTTGAGTCATTCCTTTCATTTTCTACTGTTGTTTTCCACTTCCCTTCCTTTCCTCCTTTCCTTCCTTTCGCTTATTCTTATGCAATCAGCTCCGCTTTTGAGGTTAGCCGTTTGACGTATTTCGTGGTTAGCAGGTTTTCACTGCAGCTGCTGAGCTCCGGCATGCCCGAGAAGTCCCACATGGATCAGCGTTTGCTGCGCTTCGCGCTGAATGTAGATTAATGGATCAGTTGAGCAAAGTTCAGCTAGGGTTCACATGAAGGTTCAGGCAGAGTTCAGCCGTGCAGAGCGGAGAGAGGGAGGGGGGCGGGGGCGCTCTGCTGGAAAACACTGCAGACTAGCCAGTTGGAAGCACAGAAAGCAGATGGAAACACAGAAACCAAACATTTTTCTGTTTGTTTTTAATTATTATCAGTCGAGCGAAAAACCTCAAAAGACCAATACAAATTGGATGAAGATTTATTTTGCTGTCACGAAGTAAGTTGCAAAAACTTGAGGCAGCTGCATGAAAAATCCCATTAGAACCAAACTTTACCATCAGAAGACTGAGGTTTGTTTGAGTAAACCTCAAAACACCACAAATGTGGATGAGATGCAGCTTTTTTTAGACAATAATAAGTAATTTCTTTAAAATATATATAGACATTTTTCACACAAAAAAGAAAAAAATACAATATTTAAGAACTGTACAGAGACTAATATGGAAACAGAGAGTAACAGTGAAATTGCAAATATAAAAGAATCTGCAAGAAAACAAGATTAAAATATTTGTTAGTTTGGAAATATTGCTTAATTAGCCGTGCAGAGGCAGGCAGATTGACCCATTTTTTGACATTCCAGTCGAGGCGTGCCTCAAGCTACAAAACAAAGGATTTAAATTTTTAAATGAATGAAGTGGTCAAAATCACTCTCTGTGCAGAGGATATTCCTGACAAAATCTCATTCTACTACTCCTCTGCTAAATGAAATAATATCTTTGGTTTCTTTCTTTTATTGAATCAAAATTATCTCAAGCCAGAGATTTTCTTTCATCTTTCTGCAGCTTTTTGTTTTACTTGTTTGTGCAACTCAGATTGTAACCATCCTTTGTGGGTCAATATAATTGTAGCATTTTTTTCATCTTTTTCCAGCATTTTCTCACTAATTTTCTTTAATTTTTATTCTAATTTTTGTTTTTCTATATCAGAAAATGCATCCAAAACTTTAATTTAAGATGGATTAATAGACTTTTATTCTGAAAGAAAATGTTTCTTCTCTTGTGTAAATTAAACAAAGGTGAGCACGCCCTGCGACAGACTGACAACCTGTCTGAGATGTACCCCGCCTTCGCCTGACAGACCCTGTGACCCCAAAAAGGGATTCAGCGGGTTAAGGCAGTTGATGGATCGATGGTAAGTATATCTAGATTGTGATGATTCCAAAGCGACGTGTGCTTAATGCTTAAATATTCAGTCACATTTTTACTTTTTTCCTCCAGTTTGAAAAATAAAATAAATGTTTGATTCACCAGGGTATAAACAATGTTGATGGATGAATGAAAGGTTCACTGTCCATGAACTTTTGAAGATAATATTAAAACGTAATCTGGAGACAGGAGAGAAGAAGAACAGCTGAAGAAAACATTACGGCAAATACAAGTTTTAAGCTGTTTTAAAGGTAAGAATGACTCTTAAAATTATGAAAACTATGAAAAATAGAAGCAAATTTAGTATCTGCATTATTAATATGAGCATTTTCAAGCATCTGGTTTTCTGATCCAATGCAATTTGAATTAAGAAATACTCAGAAATGCTGTTTTATTTGTAAATGCTTTAATATACACTGCTACAAAATATGTTAAAAACACAAAAAAGACTATTTTTTGAAGTGGGTCTTTAGATTATTACAGCAGTGCACCTCATAATCCTGAGAACCTTATAAATCTATTAATTCTGGATTGTAGTTATTGATGACAAAGACATTTTAAAGAATTTTAACGTCTTTCAAACAAGGTTGGGAGTTAGTCACAGTAACATTTGTTTCATTTATATCAGTCTGTTTTTTTTATATGTTGGAACAAGGTTGGGAGTTACAGGTATTGTGAATTCGTGAGTAAAGCTTCTATTGTGATGTAGCTGTCACAAGCTAGTAATAAAGTTACTTTGAACGCAAATAATGAACTCTGACGGATTTATCTTTTATTCTTTTATCTCAATGTACTTTATAGTCTGGTCAGGTGCAGAAAATACAGTAATTCTTCTCATTTATGTGGTTTTCATGGCAACACAGTAGAGTCATGAAATTTGTCGTAAAGTGTTTCCTTAAACTGAAGACAGAATATTTACTAAAATCACACAAATGTTTACCCTCAACTTCAAGAAGGGGGGCACAAACCTTTTCTTTTTACATTAAATTGTAGCATGAAGCTCCAGTAATTCTGAGTTCTTTTCTGTTTTTGTAGATTTCACGTTGTTGTTGTGAGACAACAAAACAAACTGCGTTGTTGAAGTCGTGCAGAAGGAGGTCAGGAAGAGGTGGTGCTGGTGTGTTCGGTCTGCTGCACCATCTGCTGACCCACCCTAATCAACTTGTTTCATTGAAGGAATCAGGACTCTGTGTGCAAACACCCGTGTTTGTTGTTATAACAGGACGACATGAAAACGGTGACCTTAAACTCCAGCTAAACGGTCGTGTAAAAACCCCGGAGCCTCATCTAAAATATAGATCGCAGATAAATAATGCATCCCGATGCGAAAGTTTGCTGGCGGAACCCAGCGCTGGAGCGGAGCGGGTTCAGTGTGACTTATTCATGACGGTACAGCTGGAGCTGCGGGACAAACGGCTGATGCCACAGCTCAGCACCGCTTTAGCAGCTCGACCTCGCCGAGCAGGATTTAGCTGCAGGGTTCAACCACAGTTTAGAGGTCCGGGTCACAGCGAGGGCAGAGAGATCATGACATATTGTACCGCGATAAGTGGATTTGAAGCGACGCCGCAAAATTTGGCCTGCAGAAGAAACGATTGTTCCAATGTTTACTTCTCTATTAATTGGACCTTTATTTACACTTTTCTCTTCTGAAGACATGGTTCAGTAATCCTGTCTTTTCTGTCTGCCAGGACGTCACAGTATTGACGTTTACATTTAAAATTCCGTACACTTCAATGCTGCAAACAATCAAATCAACAAATTTAAACATCATTTTTTGGCTTTTGGTGCACTTAAGGTCAAATTATACAAGATAGCGACAAATTAAAAAGCAATTAAAATAAATGTGGGAATCAGAATGGTAATATTTTTAATATAATCTCTTTTAAGTTAAAAAAACAGACACATTTTGATTCTTAAAACAAACAGCAATGTCAGAATGAGCAGCAGCACACGTAATTACTGCAGCACATGCATGATTGGACAGAACATCCAGTGAGGGAAACCTGGCAGAAGACTTTGAATGTGCTCCCGGAAAAATTAATGTCCAAAGATCATCCCATCCCTCTGACATTTGTGTGTTTTTCTTTGCAAGTCAAGCTTTTTTTTTTTTTTTTTTTTTTTACTGTAGCCTCCTCTGGGATCGCTTATGAAGCTTGTCATGTCAGGCTCGGAAACAGCCCCCTCTGCACCGTGACTGTGCAAGGCGAAGGGGACGTGCACAAAAAAATGAAATAAAAACACCCACCATGGAAAAATGCTTCATGTCAGCGTGCCCTAATGCCTCTTTTCTGTAGAGATATGAAGCATTTTGACGCACGATGCAATGAAACAAAGGAAAAATAACAGTACTGGCTTCAAAAGGAGCTTTTTCTTCAGTATAATTACTGAAATTCAAAAAGAATTTAAAAATTTTTAGAGTTTCTTTAATTCAATAAACAAATTTTTCTAAATTATTTTGTATAAGTTCGCTATCACCGGAAAAATGCTGCAAGAACACGGTAAAAACACCAAAAACATGCAGGGAACATGTTAACAAGCTGAAAGGGAGTTTGGTGAAAACCGTTTGTGAAGAGAAACAGACAAAATATAACTAAAGAACGTTAAGAAGATAAATGTGAATATAGAAAAATAAACACTAGATAGATAACCTCTAAATTCACCTGATGAGTTGTGAACAGCATAATTCCTAAAGTGGGTTGGGACTTTGATCGTAGTTGGCTCCGCCCACCCCGTTAGCATGCCAAAGATAGGATGGGTCAGGAAAAAGTAAAGCTAGAGTTTTTCCCATCTGTCAAGAAAAACACACCTATAGTAAATAAAAGATTGAATTCAATCAAAATGACTGATTAACCCTTTAATGCTAGAGCAGTCGTCGACAACAGCTGAATGACGTGCGTTCTTTGAACTATCGTAACTCTTTAAACGTTACTGATTCTGACACGAAAAAACAATTCAATGTGTTCCATTACGGCGCAAAGCCACTTTTTTCCGCATCAAAATCTGATGATTTACGTCAATTTTGTAAATACTTTACGAGAGTTAAGTGTTGCATCTCAGCCCAAAGCCGTTTTTCTCCACTTCAGAATCCACTGGTATTACATTACTTAAATAAACTTTAAATAGTCACAGTAGTCAGAAAACTGTGGTGTTAAATGGTTTTTAAAAAGTCACTCTGCCAGAAAGCTATCATGAGCAAAAAACATAACAACGTTTTTGACTCCAGTCTGTCAACATGGCGTATTTATGGTGCATAATCAAATGTTTTACTTTTTTGATGATTGGAAATGAACCCCAAGTGGCATCTTGGCTGAAGCAGAGCATAGAAACAAAAAACAATTTGTATTCTTTTATTAAAAAAAAGGAGTGTGCTATGAATCTGAGGGAGATCATTCTAATATAACATCAATGAAATTGTAAAATGACATGATTCAAGCCTGAAGCACATTTAGCAAATGGTGTTCACACTGGACAAGCAGGGAGGGGCTTCTTCTTCTTTTCTACTGTTTGCTAGCGCATGTCTGCCATGTCGAGTTGAAATATGGTTGGTGTGAAATGTCTAAGCAGAGCCAATCTGGTTAATTTTGCTCCAGACTTTGTCTTTCACAGCTCTACTCTGATAAATGAAAGACTTGGTGTCATATACTTCCACAATTATTAATTTTCTCAGTTTTCAAACATCTGAATTAAAGGGAATATCCTCCATACGTCACTACCAAATCTGAGTCACTGATTGGTCAAAGTTCCACATGTTTTAACTTTCAACGGCAACCAATTTTGTATGTAGAGCCTGAAAACATTTGTAGAAACTTGTTTAGTTATACGTAAACACAATTGTTTTGAATGTAGAAACCCAAAATGAGTATTTACGTACCTCTACATGGACTTTTCATTGAAGTAGCTGCTGGAACACACGTTGCAGAGTCCAGTGTGAACGTAGCTTGAGCTTCTTTTGCCTTATCAAGGAGCAGTGTACAGTTTGGCTTTCAGGTAAAGAGATTTAAATGTATCTTTTTCTATTTATACTAAAAAAATACTTTCTTATTTTCTGTCATTAATGTGAACACAAGCTACAAGGACCATGTTTCCTTTTTTTTGTCAACACAAATCTGAAGCTGCAGAGCAGAAATCTGGCAGAACACTTATGAACTCTGAGGTCTGCATACACCACTGCCACAAATTTGTATTTTTCTGGTTTTCTTTCAACTTTGTTTTACTTGAAAAATGTCAATAAAGTAATTTATGGCCAGCAAGGTAATCACATGAACTGTAATAAAAAGAAGTGAATATAAACCAGAAGATAACCATCAAGATTCATAACTGAGTGTTTATAGAGCCGACATCCACATATTCTTTTTTTCATCCCTTACGACAAGATTTCATTTTTTTTATTGTTTTAGAGTGCCTCTGTCGAATCTGCTCTCTGTTTTTGAATTGTCATTGTTTCTGACGGTTCAGCGGTGGTTTGAGTTCACGTCGGGTCTCCCTGAGCTTTGCTCGCTGAGGTCACAGAGTTCACGCATTACGTGACTGCGGGTCGTGTGCGGTCACGAACGGCAGATCCAGCGAGGGATGGCGCAGCTGTGGACGATGGGGGAATTTCTGCTACAGACTCCTGAAAGTATCACAACAACGAAGAGGAAGCGTCCAGTTTAATCCCACAGCCGATGAGGCTGCATCCATTCATGCTGAGAGATGCAAGGTGAAACGGTAAAATGATAATCTGACGGATCAAAGCAAAGTCTTGCCTTTATCCACAGATGTTCTACAACTCGGATTATGGTTTTAACAATCTGCCTTAGCTTCTGCAGTAAGGTACCAGGGGATGAATCGCTCAGGACTCCCCGACCAGCTGGGCTGGACAAGATCAGCTGACTCTGCTGAACTGAAAATCTGAGAAACGGTCCTCATTATCAGAAAAATATCTGCTTTTCTAAAATGAACAAAGGTGAGTCACAAAAAAAGAACCCTGAAATGATCCCTAAGGGGCACGATGTGCACACGCTAAATAAAGGCCATTTGGAGAGACGCTACTAAACAGAATCCAGTCGCAAATGTTTGGATTTCTCTAAAATCTCTCTGCTTGTCAACAAAGAACCAATATTTTTGCTGTTATTTTGTCTTTGAAGAAAATTTGATTTTAACAAAAGCTTAATCTGCTTCATTATACTCCAATTAGCATCATTTTAATTTCAATCAGTAAACAATAATTGGCCTCTGCTGTAACTACTCAATTTCACATCACATTTTCTTTATTTTTTTTTTACTTAAATATAAAAGTCATTTTTCAGAAGTTTACAAAAGTGGAAAAAAATTGTGCAACAAAGACCCAAAAGCTGAGGAAGACGCAGTTTTACCGCGAAGACAAACTATGAGCAATTCATGACAGAAATAAATAGAAATAGAAGTTCAGAGGAAAAAGGTCGTATTTGTTCCCAACTGCCAGAACCATCATGACAGCTAATAAAAAATAGAGAAAACGTCAGGAAGCTAGTTTATTGTGGACGAGGCAAAAAAAGTATTTATTTGCTCTTAATGTTCTTAACATTTTAATTTAAATTATCTCCCCAAAAAACAAACAAAAAACTTTTATTCAGACTGTAAAAGTGCAAAGAATCTCATCGTCGTCTCATTGTTGAGCTGAAAATGTTTGAATGTGATGTTTTAAAACTCGAAAACTGTTTAAGTATGTTAGATTTCTTTAACCCTTTAAAGCCTGCCGCATCAGATTTAAGCGAAAATTTCCAATTTTGGGGGGAATTCAGACATTTTTTAATCACTTTGGTAAAATAAACAAAAAAAAAACATGGCAATATCTTTTTTAGAGAGACATACAAATCATTTTTCATTTTGGTGATTTGGAAATTTTTTGACTCTAAACAATGTTTTAAAGGCAAAAATATTTACATCAGAGTTCATGAAATACCCCCTTATTTTCCCACTGTTTCAATTTTTTTACACATTTTAACAGGTTTTAACTTTATTATAAAGTATTCATTATCCACAAAGTTTGCATTATTTACAAATAGTCACTTAAAAACTAAATACCAATAGATGAGTTATTCTTACCAAAAAGTTTAAATATTAGCAAACTTTTCCCACCGCCAAAACTGTTTTTGAGATTTCACGGAGGCGGCCATTTTGAAATGAACCTTTCTACTGCCCCTAGTGGAATGATGATGAATTGCGGGACAAAAATCATGGACCAAGTCCTGTCCAATGCGTATTTAAGGAAGGTTATGATCGTGCTAATGAGTGAGCGATCTCATAATGTGCATTTATAAATATGATACTAATGCTTGTATGGGTTATGGGAGAAAAACAAAAACAAACCTCATCACAAACAGCACCATTGCCAAATATTTGCATAAGTTTTGAGCAAAGTTCACACAAACACATACACACACATAGCAGGCAGCCTGTGTCCTGTTTGGACTCTGGGGAGTCCGACACCAACTGACCGGACAAATGTTCTTTTGCCGTTTCTCTCAAACGCTGCTGCAGGCCAGCGCTCTGTGGGTCTGTTTGTGTACATCAGTGAGTGATAATGTGTGCGCCGGCAGCTTCCAGCCCTCCAGGTTCACCGCATTAAAGCAGCCCCCTCCTTCAGCTGCCTTTGATGAAGGTTAGCTTTGTTACTCACTGGGGCAACACAACACACACATATACACACAATCAGGCATGTTTGTGTCTCCACTGAGCTGTTAAACTGTACTTTCTTTCTAAAAGAACTTTGATTCTTTCAAATCACATAATAATAGTTTTTATTTAAGTCTATTTTGAATTGATACATAGATAAGTGAATATAACATGTGTTTGAAGATATATCTTAGAACAGAGTCTGATGACATTGAAATTGCAACAGAATAAAGAAAAAATAGCAAAACAACACATGGTCCTAGACCAGCCAGGAGCCAAGAACCTCCTCGGTAAGGCAGTCTGATTGTCTGAAGTGCAGCTCTGTGTTGTTGGAACCTGTTGATCTTGATGGTAGAAGGTCCCTCCAACACAAGATGATTTGGTTGTCTTAGACCAGGAACCTGTCCTTGAGCAGCTCTGGCTGAAGTCAGAAGAGGGTTCCTCAAAGCAGCACACTGTGGTGGATGTACATACTCTGAAGCTTCTGCTTTTATGGCTGCATTCTCATTGCAGCTCTTAACGCAGCAACAACTTTGACCTCCAGGTGTTTTTGGTCCAGCATTTCCAAATGTAGTTGTGAAGTTCAAACTTTCTTTGTTCAGTTCCTCCATGTTTGTCTCTAGTTGTTTGTATTTTGTAGCTAATGCATCTATCTCCTGTTTCATGACCTTCAGAGTCTCAACTTCCTCCAAAAGGGATTTATTGTGTTCTTGGAGTTTGCTGATGTCCTCCTTGGTGTCATTAAATGTGTCTGTCATTGGCCTGAAGTCCATTGCTGACAACTGATCTATGTGTCTTCCATTCATTGGAAGTGTGGGGGTGCTCGGGCGCGTATTCTGGCGGCCGCTTTCAGTGGGGGGGGGGGTCCATGCAAACGTGTGTAGGGCAGAATTTTGGACTTTTACGCGTGTTTGCATGGACTTTTCTTTGGGGGTGGCCACTGGAATGCACGGGACCGGTGACGACGCAGCAGGTGTGTGAGCACCTTAAAATTCACAGACACTCACGTGCAGCCGTGGCGTCTAGCTCAGGATCACATTTTTAACTGGCGGCGAGCAGCGGATTCACCTCGCTGTGAAAGAGGGTCGGACCACCGGTTTGTCTCTCGGAGGTTGGGGAGCTCGGATTTAATAGGAACAGCCAGCACATCAGAAAACCTTATTCCTCAACATCATATGTATCTTCCATTCATTCTGAGTGAGATATCCACAGACAGGGCTGGTAGCTCCTCCCACATGCGGCCGCAGCGAATTCACTTCGCGGCGAAAGAGGAAATTTGTGGCACGAATCGCGTTCATGGTGAATGCACCTTTACTCGATCCCTGTGAATCAGCTGGTTCTGACAAGGAGAAAGGCATCTTTTTTCTTGCTTTGCTCTGATGTACAAAAAATTATTAATGTAGAGCGCTCAAAGACATGTGCAGCCAATAAGAGTGCTGCAGCATAAAGCTGCTTTTCTTTTATCAGCAGTATCCACTGATAAATGTGGATTACGCACACACTTCACAATTGCACAGCGCTACATATTAGCGCGATGCTCGTTTACTCTGATTCAGAATCCTCTGGAATTAAAGGACACCGAAAGCTATAAAAAAACAAATATGATGCCCATTTCAGCCCCGTACAGGTTGGTCCATGAAGATATTGTTGGGGACCACTGAGGTAAGACATTGTTATGCTCACAGTTACTTTAGATTGGCATTGGATAGTGCAGGTTTGAATGTTTGGAGAGGTGTATTAAGAAAGCTCAGGTGCAAATTTAATGGGAGCCAACAGATTTCAAAAGTTTTATGGGTTTGGGTGTGACATTTTGTGAAATGACTTTAAACTTTTGAACTATTGTTTAAGCTCATTTTGAAACCATGTTACTTCTCAACCCTTTAACTCTAAAGCCTCCACCCTAAACAACACCTTTGACATACTGTTGGACCATTTACACAATCGATGTAAGTCAGTTGATTCTGTCGCAGAGAAAAGCAGCTTTTCATTTTGGCTTTACACGTTACATTAGTATTGTGTAGCATAACGGTTTAACGCTGTATTTCTCTGCTTCAGCCACCGTTGATTGCATAAGCGGTTGATGTGTTACAATCAGTAGCGGTTTTAGGCACGGGCAATACGGGCAGCTGCTCGGGGCGCCGATTCAAAGGGGGCGGCATCTTAGCGCTGGGAGGAAAAAATAATCTGCGTAATCTGTTGTGTTTTGAATGGCCTGAAATCAGCGAATTAGCGCCCTCTGCTGGTGCAGGCGCCCCTGTCCGCTGAGCAGGAGACGGACAGGTGTTTAGAGAGGGAGGGGCGGAGGGACAGTTCAGCTGCGGGTCTCTCCTAAACGAAGAGGACAGATGAAGAAGGAGGGCGGGGTCTACTTTGTAGAATGTTTTATTTTTAAGTCAGTCATAACATGACATTCTATAACCATGTGTTAATACAGGAAAAGCTCTAAATTAACAACTGCCAAACGTGGGGAAAACTTTATTTGGCGGTCAGAAAAGCTGTTTGACTTTGACAGGTGAGTCTCTGTTCTTCATCTCTGAGGCTCAAACACAACATGATGGAGTCTGCTTCTCCTCCACTGCTGGTCACCACAAGCATCCATTTTGGAGTTGATTCAAAACATTTATTCCTGACTTTACTGCGCTGATTTAATGGATTTAATTGTCACATTCACCGCGGCACAAGGTGCGTTCAGGGGCTGCGTGGAATTTCCGCACTTATGCACGCATTAAGAACTCGCTATTGCTGCATTCAGGTGTGCTGGGAACTTCTAGCATTTGCTCACACTGACCCCAGCAACACAAACACTCACTGATTTGGTGCTCCATTTCATTGTGACTCACAACAACACTGATCAGTATTTCACATATTAAGCATGTTTTTATATTCATGACATTAAAAAAAAAAACTTTAAAATAATTATTTTACTGTTCTTAACTAGTTTTAATCTTTACTCTTCTATGATTGAAAAAAACATTTGTGATTTGAACAAAGTCAATTTCTTAAAAAAATGTTAAAGACATTAAAAAATGATTAGAAATGAAAAGTTGATGCTTAAGGAGTGTGTTCATCTAAAGGTTCAGAGAAAAGTTCAAAATTAAGGGAATAACGGTTTTGATAGACATACAACTTCTTTATTAGACAAATGTTGAGCTGGTATAAATCTAATATGGCTGGTAGACTTTGGATGTCATAACTAAACATGTTTTTAACATTGGATTGAAGAGCAACATGACTGATTTTTCTTCTCTGGAGTACAGATTAATATGGTCATTTAAATGTTCAAATCATGGATGTTTTTTAACCATCATATTTCCTCATATAGTTTTATTTATAAAGTATATTTGTATTATAGTACGTACTGATAACTGTTATTATGCTGCACACCATTGTGTTAAATGTCTGTTGTATGTTGTTTTCGATTGTAATTCTAGGAAAACATGGCAACGGACAAACAAAATTCAGTTGGGGAGGGGGGGGCGCTTGGGAGGGTCTCGCCCGGGGAGTAATTCAGTGTAGAACCGCCACTGGTTACAATAGTCAACAGAATATAAACACAGCACCTAAGCTCAAGTGTTAAAGGGTGAATGATGATAACCTAATAAAGTAATTAAACCAAAGTGACAAATGGATTTTCTACTCCAGACAAGATGGAAAGGACTTCAAATTCCATTAGTGGTGTCATCAAAAGATAATCTACCTCTGCAAAGGCCTCGAGTCAACAAGACTGCTTAAAGCAGCACCAACACACTTATCATGTAAAATCTTGTTTTTGAGTGTCTATCGCACATTCAGACACTTCTGCTGGCAAAAAATTAATAAATGATGCCATGAAAGCCTTCAAGATCTTGCAGCGACTTGTGTTCCTGGTATTTACTAAGACAGGGTTGATGAAGAGATAAACAAAAACCCACCTATCACACCACCAGAAGACACGAGAAAACAATTACACACTCCGGTTTCACGCCCATCTTTGCTGTAGAGTCCTGAGCATTTATAAATGTGTTAACACGGACTGTAAGGGTGACAGTCTCAAGAAATAGGTAATGCAGATTCCTGTAGTACTTTGGAAAATGTATTGAAAGATGTATTTTAACTCCTCCAGCTTGAAGGAAAGGGTTCAGTTTCTTACTCCTAAATCCTGAGAATCAGTGGACCCATGTGGTGAATTCCCACACGTTACTATGCTAGTATTGTGTAACAACAAAATATGAATTCACTTCTTTCATAGCTGAAAAAACTTTCAGCTTTACTGCTGCCTCTGTCCTTGAGGAAGACTAAATGTCCTGCCCATACAGTGGAGTTCTGGATAAGATGTTTAAACTGGGACCGTGACATCAGCTGATGAACCGTAAAGGAACTACCCACCCACCCCTCTGGCGAGGTTTCACAATAATTCATAGCACGAGTTGGAAAGTCTTACGTGTCTCCATCTCCTTGTAGCTCCACTTCCACAGTTCCCATGAACTTTTCAAATCTTATTTTAGGACTCTAAATGTAATTGTACTGGGGAACCTCAACACAGACATTGACAGAACCAGTCCCTCCCTCATCAGAAACTCAGTAACTTTGTATTCAGTGAAGCATTCCCTCTTCTGTTAAAAGACCTTCTGTTTTCAATGATCTTCATGAGCTGACCATTTTTCATCCCTTTTCTCTGACTCTTCCTAGGGAAACTTCCTCTTTTTGGAAATATTGAGGACACTGATATTCATATCCTCTCCTCCTGCAGTGCTAGTATTCTTTTCTCTGATTCAGTAACATGGTTTCTCTGTGGAAAAATGGTTCCCAGTTCTCTTATTCCCTCAGTGCCCTTTGCTTTACCTCTGAGTTCTGTTCTATGGAAGCTAAATGTCAGTTGGAACGCTTATATAACAAAACTTGCCTTATGGTCCATAAAGAAATGCATAAACCACACCTCCATCACATGAGCCAAACCCAGAAACTTCTCTGGTTTCAGCAGTTCCAACAAGGCTATTGTCCACCTCTGTTCAACGATACATTCACCCCCCCCTTATCTCACCTTCTCACCTTTATTTAGACCAGTGGTTCCCATCCCAGGGTTGCAGTCTTGGTCACAGAGAAAAGGACAAAAAATAATCTATATGTATTCTTTCTAATCTGATTTATTCCTAATCTGATTCTGAAGGAAGTTTTATTTTGGAAAATTACTGGATTCTCAGTAAGAAAACAGAAGATAAACCCTCAATTTAAAAGATAAAAGAAAGCTGCATTTAACAGACAAAAACCAGGAGTCTTTACTCCAAAAATTGATTCATTATGACAGTTGTTCCCACCATAATAATAATGCATAATATTCAGCTGTCTAATCTAATGTTAGGAGGATGCTGCTAATAAAGTTTCGAAAACAGCTGATTGATATTTATCTTTATTTTTATGAAATGCTAATATTAGGGACCTTTTCTTGATACTTTGCAAGTTATTCAAGTTATAAACTGACCAATCAGATGTCTCCATAAAAGTGTGTGGTCTCAGATTGACAGATTCTCACAAGCCGATCTCTGGTTTTCAGTGGTAGGGGTGTGGTCTTCCAACAAGCTCACTCCTGATTGGTGAGATTGGTTTCAATAGAAACGTTGATACATGATGGCATCCGCATCATGAAAAACTGCCGACAGAGTTGACTTCATTTGGTTGGAGCTGGAAGTGAGGGTGTATTCAGACTGGTATTCTGAGTAGAGCCCAAACACAAGGTTCAGGACTCGATTAGGGACCAAATTAAGCAGACTCGGCCCGGACCAGCATCCTGTTTCAGTATGAATGTACCCCAAGTCATTTTGTCTGGATGACATCACACTCATTCAGTCCAGTTGCCATTACAGTCAATGTTTACATGGACTATGCCTGATTTCAATAATTTTTGTCCCATCAACAACGACCCACCAAAATTACTTAAAAATTGTTTTCATCCCATCTTTACTTCCATCTAACTAAAAATTCCCTTTTACTATTCCAGTCTCCTTTTTTTCCCACAGCAGAACTGGAAATATACCCATTAAAACCATCAAGAAGCATCTCAAAGCAGCAGATTCAGACTCGAGGTATCTTCTGACACCACCTCTTACACCATCCTCCTCCATCCAAACAGCCGCCATGCAAAAGTTCAAAAAGTAACAAGATGTTTGAAACTTACTGTACTTCGTTTCCAGACAAGGATTTTCTGATGATCACATTTCAGACGTTTGATCTTTGTGCATTTTTTTTAAAATGTCAGATTTCTCCTCTCTTTCTAATGTCTTATATTGATATTTTACCTTCATTTTTTGTCTCTCCAAATCACAATTGCTGCACATGAAAGCACTTATCCACTTTGGACTTCATTACAAGAGTGGCTTTAAATGTTGTACTTTTCAAAAATCTCTTGCAGTTTTTCTGGTGGATTTAATCTGCCTCTTCCCATAATCCCTGTGATGCAATGAATGTGAACATCAGAGCATCTGTTTCAGGACTTTTCTTACTCTTTTTGTTTATCAACTAAAACTTGCCATCTGACTTCTGATTCAGTCACCTGAGGTACTGTGGTGTTCACCTGGTGTCCATGTGGTGTTTTGTTTGTTTTGTCAACTGTGTTTATTTCTTCAGAAATACTCTTTTTCATGTCTTATATTGATATATTACCATTATTTTCTTTCTGTCTGCCTCCTTCACTAATATATCTATTTATTTCAATGTCCTATCAATGTACGTCTTTGTTTTCCTTGTCTGAGCTGGAATCTTAGTCAAAACTTTACAGCTGGATAGCTGTGATTTTGTTAACCAACTTTGTTGCACCACTATTGTTAGGTTGGGGTTTTGAGGGGCAATAAGCTAGCAGGAGTGTAAACAGAAAGCTCAGTCAGTGGGATGGGAAGGAGACGTTTTTTTATTATTATTTTTCCTTAAATTGCATAATAATAATAATAATAATCAAAAGATATATATGAACTGAAAGAATATATGAACTTTTATGTTTTGCGGTCTTCCTGCTCTCCGTTGCTAAACTAAACTTCCATTTGGATTCTGTTTGTGGAAAAGTTCTTGATTAAAACAATTCTAAGCAAACATAAAGCAATACATATTTGCATGTGAACATAGAAAACCAGAAAAAAATATTTTTTTATGCCACTTTTTTTCAAAACTGTTGAATAAAGTAGAGCAAAAAATCCTTTTTTAAAAGTTTGCCATTAGAGAGGGCTTTGGGAGCCAGCAGTGGGAGATGTTTAATGTTTGCTCTATGTGTTTGGTAATCCCGCAAGCAGATAATATGTATTATTTTAATGCCTTAGTCCTGGAGTGTCCAAAGTCAGTCCTTGAAGTCTGGTGTCCAACATGTTTTCTAACCAAACTGCCACTGAAGCTCCAAACACACCTGATCCAGGTAATCAGCAGCAGATGAGGCGGGGTTTCTGGAAAACCAGGGGGAGACTGGCCCCGAGGCCTGACTTTGGACACCCCTGCCTTAGTCACTACTGCCCTTATGGGTGGATATGGGCTTCTTTTTGTCTATGTCCATGCTGTGAATGACAGTTGTGTGCGGGTGTGTCGTACAGTTTTTTTCATTTTTCCCCCTGAACTCTGTGCAGGGAGACCGTTGGTGTTGTTCAAGTGAGTTCAGTCTCAAGTATAGATTGTGTGAGCATCCTAAAGGTGTCTTACTCACACAACACCTGCACACTCCTGGTGTAAAGTATTTGCACACATTCAGTTCGTGTAACTTACTAATGACTTGAATGTAGCATGAGGGCTCCGTATGATAGCATCTCCTGTATTTCATACGCATGTAACTTACACTATCCTTATTTTGCGTGATACATTTACCGCACGCACGACAATGCCTCAAGGGAAGTGCAAGACACATCTGCGCTACCATTACTATGCTGTCGCTCCTCTCCACGACCTCCCACGCAACCCAAAAACTCTCAGCACCCGTACAGAGAGCATGTGACTGAAGCATAAGCTGCATTAGAGTAACATGTAGAGCACAACCTCAAATGACCTCGCATACCTCCACCACCAGTTCTCACTAACTAGTCCTGCTGTGCATTTCTTCAGAAGTACATTCAAACTCCCCTAACAGAGGAGGACACAACCACCCACCGCCCCACTTAATATCTTCTTTTTTCTCTTTGTTCCAAGAGGCTGGACTAAAAACAGAGTAATGTTGTTCCTTGTTCTGCCTCAGTTTCGCCTCAAACAGTCAGAGACGCTGGAGAATAAAACCTTCGTCAGTGATGGGAATGAACTTGATGCTTCTGATGTAAAGGTCCCATCACTTCCATACATCTGAGACCCAACGCCGTCCAGTCGCATTCACTCAGCGGGCTTCTCTCCGCTCATTGTTGTGCTGGTGTGTGTGTGTATATGTGTGTGTGTGTCGCTCTTTGATGCTATGGCCCTGTGTGTAATGTGCAGGGGAGGTCAGAGTAACGTAAAGCCCAGCATGTTCCTGTGTGTGTGTGGATGACATCATTAAAGCGAGTGGACATGTTACACAGCAGCGGAGGCTTTAAAGCCTGCAGCTTCACATACACGTGCACACACACACACACACACACATAGCCTCTCAGCTTGGCTATGTGCCCAACTGTATGAAAAGACCTCTGGGATACCCAAAACACACACAAACACACGCACACACATCTCAGCAACCACCTCCACACACACACACCCTCGTCAACACGGCGCCTGATAGCGCCCAGCATCTTACTCTGACGTGAATGCGCGTGCACGTGGCAGAGAGAACACTGCGACCTAAAAACTCAGCTCACTGAGAGCCGCTGCACGCCGAACAGAAGGCTCATCCGAGTGTAAACACGCACACACACATGTGAACACGTGCACAGACACACACTTCAGATGCAAACGCAAATCGGCGCACTTCACTGGAGCCACAGGAACGGACTGTAATGCGTGTTTTCAGGAACATGTGTCCTCCTCTAGAGTTTTTTTCACTGTTTTTGTAAGCATCACAACATGTGATGACAACTAAGCCGTCTCCATGGCAACGACAGGAGCAGCATCAGCTGTGTTGACATGGAGACGCGCTCTCCTCACTTTTTTTGTTTAAGCAGATCTGCTGACATCTTGTGTTTCACAGGCGCACATGAACACAAACTCAAACCAAAATCTTCTGATACTAAAGTGAATCTTTTTTAAATCATCAGAAATTTCATTTTTTCTCACTCATTTTTTTAAAGGAAAAAATGTCCATCAATTTCTCTTTTGGATTATTAAGGTTTTTCTAAATCCTTCCCTGACAGGACCTAAAGTCCTTATACTTTGTGTCCCTCCTCCAGCATACACATTCATAAAAATGATAACAGACTGATGGAATTTAAAACAAAGATGGGGACAGGCACAAAAAGAGGCGAGTACATCCATGGAAAATTGATTTGTGAGCGTCAAAGTGAAGCCCAGATTCCATACTAGAGCAGAGAACTTCAGTTTTTCTTTTTCAGGACTAAGAAACAGTAAGAAGTCTTCCACAGATATGCAGTGGAAGTATCTAGAATGATCAGTCCTCTGTGACAGCTAGACCTCCATGGTCGAGGTAGTATGATGGTATGGGAAATCATTTCTGACACCTGAGGAAATTGTTAGTCAAAGAAATATTTTGATTGAGATTCAGTGTCTGATCTCATTTCTCTAGTTGGGAGAAGACTTTGTTCTCTACATTAATGACAACACTCCACTCACAGGGTGGGATTTGCTAGCATGTTCAGTTTCAAACAAACAATCCACAAAAATGAAATATGAGGTGTGTCTGAAGTCTCAAAACATGTATTTGGTCTTCTCCTCTGCCTTTTTGTCCCTGACCTTGTTGGGTCAAAGGTCAAAACAGAGGAGGCTGGAGAGGTTTACATCAAAAACTGTAAAAATATCAAAGTTTTAAATCTGAAGTCAGATCAGTTTAATATGTTTGGTTCTACTTTAAGTTTTTGAGCAGGATTTTATCCACAAAAGCTTCCAAGCTCATCCATAGAAATCTAGTTATTTAAATTTAGAATTTTAACATTTTTCTTTAAATTAGCACAAAAAAAATCTGCTAATGGGGTAAGAAAAAATGATCTTACAAAGTTCACACACTGTAAAAAGTGAAACATTGGATCTATAAATTAAAGTTCTGAAACGTGTTGCATTCAATATTCGTTTTTATCAAAATATATTTTACAGTTGAGTTAACCGGCAACTCAAAATTTTAATTTGAAGAAAACTATCATTTTAAATACAACAAATTACAGAGCTTCTGTTACTTGATCCAATTTTTCACTTTTTACAGTGTTTTTCAAGAAAAATAGTCACTGAGACATGTTTTTTTTCTATGATAAAGTTTCTTGATAAGATTATTGTTTTTGCAAGACAGAAAAAAATATTTTTTTTCTTGAAAGAAGAGAATTTTTACTTTCTTGAGATTTTGTTTTTGCAGTGTAGTGACTGTATGGTCCTCTGTTAAAGTGCATAAAAAAGCACCAGGCCTCATTTCCTTTTGCACAATTCTAACCTCCATTTCAAAACTACACGTTGTTACTTTTGGATCATTTAACTCAGAAATAATCTATTTTTCATAAAGAGGAGTGTAAACAAACTCTTTGCTCTCCAGCACTCGGGCTTCATCATGTTCATGTGCGCTGATTCGAACAAATGCAACTCTCCGGAAAATAGAAACGTGTTGGTTAGTGATGGAAAACATCTTGTTACGACAGTGTTATAAAGTTTAGTTTTAAAGTGTCGAAAGTGTTACAAAAGAGAGTTAGGTGATCTTCATACTCTACGCAGGGCTGGTTTAAGACTTGACATTCTTCAGGGTTGTTAAAGTGTCAATGGAGACGTCTAAAGGACAATCTTTTGTGTGTGTCTGTAAGCTCCCAATGACTCTGAAAATCACTGAATATAATGTTAGGAAATAGAATCATTTTGCAAACCAAACATTTTCTTTTTTTTCAATTTAAGAAACATCATCTGAGAGGCAGGAAATAATGGGGTACATTACAAACTTTTTGATTCATAAAAACATAAAAACCCAAGGACACTAAAACCAGTGTAGTTATGTTGATGGGAAGTTACCACGCTGGACAGTGAAGGGTTTTCCAGCAGTAACCTCAAACTTATTTATACATGCTTCTCCATACAAACATTTAGTGGAATAATTATTCAGATTTTGACAGAAATGTCATGATTATGAGCTCAATGACTCTTTTCTCTGTTTACCATCCTGCGTAGCTGTAAACCTTCAGCTGCCTGTCAGGCAGGCTGAAGGTCTGAAGGACCCAGGCTGAAGGTCTGAAGGACCCATCAGGTCTGCTGAGAGGATTATTGGCTCCAACCTTCCCTCCATTCAGGACCTGTACCGGTCCAGGGTGAGGAAGAGAGCGGGTAGAATCTCGACAGACCCTTCACATCCAGGACACGGTCTCTTCAGTCTTCTCCCCTCAGGACGGCGGTTCAGGACTTTGTGCACAAGAACCACTCGCCACAAAGACAGCTTCTTCCCGCGAGCCGTCACTCTGATGAACTCTTGACCAGTCTCAGAGTACGGTGCACAACATGGGATCAGTTTTAACCGGACACTGTTGTATATATCTTTATCCCCCTTGTTATTTTTTCAGATGTGTATATATATACGTGTATATATATATATATATTCATATTTCTTTTTTATCTTTTATATTATTATTATTTTTTATCTTTTATCTTTTCTACATAGGAGCACAGGTCACTGGAACCAAATTCCTTGTATATATTCTATACTTGGCCAATAAAGCTGATTCTGATTCTGATTCTGATTCTGAAGGTGTGATGGTACCTGCTTACCAGCAGGGGGAGACATTGCACAACAAGTGAGAGGGTTTCTAACTTGTTGGAGGGAAAGAAGGCAGAAGAGATGATGACAAATATGGTAAACTAAGAGTTCAGAAAAAGAACACATTTGAACTTTTGTTTGTCAGCTGTGTTTGATGATGTGACAGTTTCTGCATAGGGAAGTGTTTGGACTGCTGTTACAAAGACACAATGTACAAATCAACACTAATTATAAATCTTTGTACTGACTCCCAGGATCAATTTTAATGTTATTTTATTAGTTTAAAAACGTCTATAAATGTAATAGAACTGGACTTTCAATTTAATCAGAGTTTATGACCCTCCCAGAGCACTCAGATTCAGGTCTGCTGGTGATCCCCCGGTCAGAACAACAGGAGAACTTCACCTACTGTGGAGGTCTTTAGGAAAAATTCTAAAATTCTTCTTTTAGCTCTACTTTTAAGTGGGTGTTATCCTTCCTGGTTGTGTGTACTGTTTCTGTTTATGTTGAGGGACTTTTATAATGATAATTATTTTTGCTTTTATTTTCATTATTAGTTAATTATTTATTTCATGTATAGCTCTTTGAGGTGAAGAGGAATAGTGCTGTATAAATAAAGTTGAATTTGAGCATCTGAAACATTTAAGCGGTCAACAAAAGTCAATCTGGCAGAATTTTAATCTCACAGCTGTTAGTTAAATGTTGAAAATTCCTTGGAAAAAGATTTTTTTTAAATTCCCAGATGTGTTCAGCCAGTCTGGAACTGTGTTGCACCAGATTAGTCAAGTATGTCATTCATTTCTCTTCTTTTATTCAGATGGATACAGAAGATTATTTAAGTGAAGTTATAGATGGTGAATGTTGCTCACTCATGTAGCGGTTTTCTGTCTTTCCCTGAGATCCAAAGCGCCTTATGGTCACAGTCCCGTTCACACTTTCACACACACGTTCACACACTGATAGCGTCAGAGCAAGGCACCAACCAGTCCACTAGCAGTAATGTGAGGTTTGGTGTCTTGCTTAAAGACGCTCTGACATACATGGGTGAGCAGAACGGAAATCAAACACTCATTTTGTTTGCCAATACATAGATCAAAATAAAACTCAGCAGTTCACTCAGGCATGATGGGAAATGAAGGCAACCACAAAAACGTGTCTTCGAGATTCATTTAATTTGTGTCATCAAGCAGAACTTCCTTCCATGCTAACTTAGATTTCATTGGAACTATCGACTGTATATGAGACAGATTCTCCAAAGCCTGCTTTGAAGTGGGTAGGGGCGTGCCCTTCTAACAAGCTCACTCCTGATTGGCCAGAGTGGTTCCCATAGAAATGCTGACTCAGGTCGACTAAGACAATCACAGCTTACTGATGATTTCTGGTTCCAACATGGTGATGTCCTTGTTGCCAAAAAGAAAAAAAAATGGCGATTGAATTGACTTAATTAGCCAAGTTCACTAGTCATTTTCTATGGATGATGTCACACTTACTCAGTCCAGTTCTCATATACAGCCAATGGTTGGAACACAAGCTTGAAAAATGAAAGCCTTATTGGAGAAAAAGCTGCAAAGATAAAGAGGAAATGAATGCACAAGACAACAAAACAGGTATTTGTTGAAAAGTTGTTCATGTATTTTGTGTGGTTACTTAATTTATTTGACTTTTTTAGGAGCTTTTAAATTTATCACATTAACATTTTGCCTTGGCACCACAAGGTTCTTTGATACATTTTTAAAGGAAGCGCAAATATCTATATATTTTTATATAATACTGACAAGTCACAAAACATCTTTTTTACTGTTTCACTGAGTTCATTAAATACCTCAAAAGAACTCAGCTGAAACTGAAAGTTGCAGAAATCATAAGCCAAGAAATGTTTTTAGAGCATCATAGTGCAGCACATTCACATGCACTGAAGGAAATGCTTTAACCTGTGAACAGAGAAAAACAGGAGGCTGATGTTTGCCAGGTTTATTCTTCAGCATAACTGAAGCAATAAAAACAGACTGCGGTTTATAACTGTATGCTGATTTGGTCCCAGGTGTGATGCTCTTGCTGTGTTTGCGTGTGACCGCACATGAAAGTGGTTTTCATCTCCGAGCATCGTGTCTTTCTCTGATGAGCTTCTTCAAAGTCCAAAATTTAAGAACGGAAAAGCTGAGTGAAAGCACAGAATCATGTTGACATGGCTCTTCAAATGTAGAGGATAATTTAAAAGATTTGTTAAATAATTATCTTTGAAATTCCATGCCATATTGACTGGTACCAGTAACTAAGAATCCTTCCTATGCAAATGTTTTACCTCAGAATACTGTAGGATAACAGTGAAAACGTATTTGTCAGTCACAAATTCGGTAAGTTGTCCCTCTTAAAAAAAAAATAAATAAAAAAAAACAGGAAAGGAAATTGTAATACTTTGAAGAATTAATTTTATCATTGTTGCAGAGCATAAGTATTCAGAATTCTTTTAAAATGATTTTAATTATTATTTTTCTGCTGCCGTAATGTCACTTGTTTTAACTGGTTATGTAAAAGACACCTTTAAGAATTTGGACTGCAACCTCTCCACCATGACCAAAGAGCTGTCGGGGGACACCAAAGACAAGATTGTTTGGAGGAGGAAGAAAGCTAAGTGGTATCTCAAGAACACCAGAACACCACCTTGTAACCATTGGCTCCTCACTGACCATCAAGGCCCTACTCACCAATTTTCTCTGCACCGTTTAGTACACAGACCTCTAAAACGTCAAATATACTCTTAACACACACACACACATACATCACACAAGGAAGGTGGGGCCTTTGACCTTCTGTCCCCTACCCCATCCCTGGTGGGGGGAACGGAGCCCTCGGCCTGGTGGCCTTGTCTCTTGGGTCCCGGTCTCTTGAGGGAGAGGGATCCCTGAGATTTAAGACCTAGAGCAGGGGATCAAATTACGTCGGAGCCTGGGGGTGTCCATGTCTCTGCGGTGTGGGTTGTGGTTTTTGCTCTCGAGAACTGGACCTCTCCAAAAAATTCCATAAGTGGTAGAGCCTGGTCAACACTCCTCCGGGACCACCACTTCTCTTGAGTATCCCTCTCTTGGGCGGGTGTGGGCGGCCCCTACCTCGCTCCCCCCTGGACCTCTCGCGGCAGGTGGTTGTCTGGAGCATGAGGGCAGGTCTCCGTTGGGGGGCCCTGGCTAGTACCTGGGGTGGGGCGGGGGGATGCTCGGTACTGCTGGGTGGTGGGCTGCTCGTCTGGGGTTGGGGGGCTCTCTGGGGGTGGGGCCCAGCGCTGGCCACCCTGGCGCGGTGAGGGGGCTGCTCTTCTTGCTGGGGTGGGGCCTGCACTCTCTGTACTCTTCTGCCTACTTTCTCACTGGCGTGGGGGTTTATACCTAACAAATTCCTGTTGTGACAGTGAAATCTGAGGCTCGGAGCCCTATCTGATTGCTCAGTTGTTGGACAGGACAAGTCAAAAAAAAAAAAGTTTTACCCAGTCTGTGGCTGTAGGTTTCTCTATATTTAGATGTAGTTACTTTGAGATGTTTAGTGGAAATATTAGGCAAATCCATGGAGAAAAAGAGAACCTGAAGTGAGGTCACAACTGCAGATTCCAGAGCTGACAGTTCCACGATTCCAGCAGCATTGCAATAAGAACAAAACTGCAGAGGAAGCTTCATGATTCCTTGGGTGAAAGCTGCATGCAAGCTTGATATCAACATATACAACATATATTCAGTTGTTAGGTTGATAGGGGTGTTGTTGATTGTAAATATGTTTGGATGAAGCTCTCACAGTGATGCTAGAAAAAGTACATTGTGGTGTGAGGGTTTTTAACTGTAACCATCTGTAAGGGAATGAACACTTCATATGTTTATGATGTACCATTTAATATCTAAACCTCTAGCTGGGACTGATCCCTCTGATCTTCAATATAATATGCTGAGTCAGCATATTGATGCAGCTGACTGGGTTAAAAAATCCAAAAAGCAAATAGCTGGAAAACAAACCGGCTGGTACACCTCAAAGGTCACCAGTCCAGGTTGACTCCCACAGTCATGTCCTTAAAGGTATGTTTATAAGCTTTACATGTGTGATTCAACACGTGGACTAAGATGGTACCATGTGTGATCAGGAAAGCATGAATCTTGATAACCAAATTATCATATTAGATCCATGTATTTCTGAGATCCCTTTCCCATCCAAACTTTACTGACAAACCCATTATGTAGAGCTTGGTCCAGGTTTTCTGTCCTGTAGTTCATTATCATTCCACTAGGGGCAGTAGAAGGGCTTTTCCTGCTCATTTCAAAATGTCTGCCTTCATGAAATCTCAAGAAGACTTTTGGTGGGAAAAGGTTTGCTTTTTTTTTTCCTTTATGGCGTGAATAACTCATCTATTGTTTTTCTTTTTTTTATGACTTTGTGCTGTATCGAAAGAATGCAAAACTGCTGATAATTAATCCTTTATCATAAAGTTACAAGATGTTTAAAATGTGTGGATCAAATATGAAACAGTCGGTAAATCAAGTACTTTTATCGTGAACACTCGTGTCAGTATTTTTGCCTCTTAAACTAACGTTCTAAAATACAAACTTACCAAATCACCCAAATATCATAACTAAAACTAACTATATCTCTTAAAAAGGTGACATTGATTTTTTTGTGACTTTCATCTTAATTAAAAAAAAAACGAATTTTTTGTGAATTTTTGATGTAGTGGGCTTTAAATGGTTACTTGGTTGTAGGTGTTTACATTTGTTCTTAACAATTAATGATCAATTCTGTTGAATCAACCGAGGTTTGCATGGTTGCCATGATGATGTAGCTAATTCTAGGAAAACATTAAAACTACTCATTAATTAAAACTATCCTTTTGATTATTATATGAAGAGGCAGCAAAGTACACTTTTTAACAGAAAATTAAAAATGATTTCATAATTAGGCCATGAATTTTATCAAATTTATATTTGATGAAAGCCAAATAAAACAGTCTGTTTTTTTTCTTTAAAGCTTTATTTAAACATAAAATAAAAACATCAATTTCTCTCTTTTTCTTGACCTAATTCAGGCCCATCTGTTTTTGAGGAAAAATACCAGGGAGATGAAGTGGAGGCCGCAGCAAAATGTTAAATGACTTGTTATGTTATGGTTGCTAACTGCATCACAGTGTGTCAATAAATAAAGCTGGCGTGTGTTGGTCTTTCGTGGAGAGAGTAAACACGGTGACGCTGCAGCGTACGTCACAAAAAAATGGCTCGCACAACAACCTTTTTGTCCACGCTCTCTGCCGTGAAGTCATCCTCTTTGACGTGGCATGGCCTCTGCAGAGAGAAAAGGGTTGTTGGATGTGGTCGTGTGGACGTATCAGTGTCACCATCTACAGATTGTAAGCCCGCAGGCCAGCCTCCGTCACAGGCCACATGGGCTACAGATAACAGATTTCTGTGAGCACAAACGCTCTGCGAGTGTCAGAGACACACCACACAGACAGCAGGGATCGATTTACAGCCTCAGAGGTGGAGGTTTCACACCCTCAAATCAGGCAGCAGATTCTCTGTGGAACTGTTACTGAATTTCCCCAAGAAATGTTGGACACAAAAACCACTTAATTCCCCAGAAAAATCCAAGGTTACGCGTGATGTCGGCGTCTGCATGTGAAAGTTCCTGAGGGATTATGCAGCTTCCAAAATCCAGCTTCCTGTCTATACCCTGTGGACTGAACTCTCTGTCAAAGAACACATTTGGATCCACTCAAGCAAAGTGTCAGAGGACCAGCAGCACGCTATGCAGGCTTTTCCCAAAGTGTTCAACAAACCCAACATCTTTCATAACATTAAAAAGTTGACTTTTTAGTCATTCTCACAGGTTACTTCAAGAATATCATCTTAAATGCTTTTTTAAGTGTTAAACTATTTCTTAATCAAAATGCAAGATCATATTTATCAAAGTTGATTGAGATTCAGCAGTAGATTGATTAAAATCCACACAGTCAGAATGAATATAGTTTATTCTTTGTTCACACACAGTATGTTGTGACCTTTGCCTTTCCCTGAGGCGATCAAAGAGGAGGCTACCAGACTAAATAATACAAGAACAGCAGCAGGAAAATAAATCAAGAAAAATATTAATATAGGTCAGTAAGTCTGTGTGTACATACAGTATACATTCATGTGTATGTGTAAACAAATGTGTCCCACGGTGGGTAAAAGTTTCAGTTTCTTTTATTTTTTTGCAAAAAGGTAAAAAAAAGGGTTTGCAGAGTACATCTACAGTTGAAATTCTGCTATTTGATAAATTTAAGTAAAATGAGGTTTAAGGTTTTCTTTTTTATTGCACCTGCAGGTCAGCATAGTTCAAAATGAGTGTTGTAAAAAACTGAAATTGTTGAACTAATGTAAATATATACTGCTCACAAAAATTAAAGCAGCACTTACAGAAACACATTAGATACATCAGGTCTCAGTATGAAGTTGGATATCTATACAAATAATGACAGGGCAGTGTCTTAGGAACAAAAGGATGCCAAGTCTTTGAATGGAAATAAAAGTTTTCAGCCTACAGAGGCTCAATTGTATAGACACCATAAAATCAGAGTGAAATAAATATGTGGCAGGCTAGACCATTTTTTCCAAAACTTCATTTCTGCAACTCAAAATGCTTTTCAGTATCTTGTGTGGCCCCCAGGAGCTTGTATGTATGCTTGACAACGTCGCGGCATGCTCATAATGAGACGACGGATGGTGTCTTGTGGCATTTCCTCCCAGATCTGTGTGAGGGCATCCCTGAGCTGTTGTACAGTCGGATGAGCAACCTGGCGGGGCCTAATGGACCAGAGATGTTCTATTGGGTTTAAGTCAGGGGATGGTGAAGGCCATTCAATTGTTTCAATTCCTTCATCCTCCAGGTACTGCCTGTATACTCTTGCCACGTGAGGCCGGTGGTCGTGCATTAGGAGGCAGTGGCGGGCCGTGCATTTCACACCTAGGCCTTCAGTAGTGCTCCATCTGAATCAACCCAACCCTCAATAACTATTTTATGGCAATAAAACTTCTACTGCAGGTACAGCTGCCACACACACACCAAAAGCATAAAAAAATAACCTGATAAAATTGCAATAATATTTAGGTATATAGCAAAATTTTACTCACCAAAAATCCGGATTATTTGTACACAAAATCCATCCTTTCTATCCTCAAGAAGATTTCAATCACTCTGTCGTGCAGATTATCCGTGCGTTTTAGTTCCATCAAGAAGTCCTTTTCTATCACCATGGAAGCTAATGCTGAAAGTCGAGCCTGCCCTGACGTATTTCTGGCATAAGTTTTAATTCGCTTCAGGGCTGAGAATGTCCGTTCAACAGAAGCAGTGGACACGGGGCTTGCTAGCTTCGGAGTTGCCCGACCCCGCTTAACAATGTCCAGCTTTTCTTGAAAAGTCCGTCTTGAAAACGGCTTTGACAGTAAGTCTGCAACCAAATCCATTTCTTCTCCTCCTTCAGCCATTGTGGATTGACAAACCAGCTATTATATTCGATTTATTTGCCTGTGAGGGTCGCTACGGATTCAGTTTACCGGCTCTTCCTAGTACACTCTCCGATTATCCAATCACAGCGCGTGAAAATCCTGACGTTTCCGTGGGCCAGCTAGCTGGCCTATCACGTGGTCTCCTCCAGATCTGATTGGTTGAAGCAACAGCTTGGTCGACAAGTATTTTATGCTACAGGGCCCGCAGAACTGATTGTGAAGGCCTTCAGGCAGATTTCTTTGACCCTAGCAACAAATGGTGCTGCAATGTGATTGGTTAATGCTTAAATAGGAAAATACACGTCTGGAAGCAGCGCAACCAGGGAGACAGCAATGAAAGGACGAAGACAGAGCATTTGGAATTATAGAATACGTATTCACGGAAATAAATAATAATTAATATCAGTCTGTGATTCAGATATTTTTAGGCCAGCAGAGAAGGCCTTGCAGGCCCTGACGGCCCGCCACTGTTAGGAGGAAACCAGGACCTACTGCACCAGCGTAGGGTCTGACAATGGGTTCAAGGATTTCATCTGGATACCTTATGGCAGTCAGAGCACCATTTCCTAGGCAGTAGAGGTCTGTGCGTCCCTCCATGGATATGCCTCCCCAGACCATCACTGACCCACCACCAAACCTGTCATGTTGAACCCCGTTGAGGGCAGCATAACGTTCTCCTTGTCTTCTCCAGACTCTTTCACGTCTATCACAGGTGCTCAGGGTGAACCTGCTCTCGTCTGTGAAAAGTACAGGGCGCTAGTGGCGGACTTGATAATTCTGGTGTTCTTGAGCAAATGTCAGTTGAGCTCCACGGTGCTGGGCAGTGAGCACAGGGCCCACTACAGGACGTGGGGCCCTCAGGCCACCTTCATGAAGTCTGTTCCTGATTGTTTGGCTAGAGACATTCACACCAGTGGCGGTCATTATGTAGGGTACAGCAGTGCTCAGCCTGTTCCTCCTTGCACAAGGGAGCAAGTATCAGTCCTGCTGAGGGGTTGAGGACCATCTACGGCCCTGTCCAGCTCTTCCAGAGTAACCACCAGTCTCCTGAAATCTCCTGCATGTTCTGGAGATTGTGCTGGGAGACACATTAAACCCTCCTGCTGTAGCACGTGTGGATGTGCCATTCTGGAGAAGTTGAACAACTTGTGCAACTTCTGTAGGGTTAATGAATCTCCTCATACTGCCAGTAGAGATAATTATCAAGCCAAAATCAGCACGAGTGAAAAACCAGCCAAAAAAGATCAAGAGGGAGAAACTTGAAATGACCTCCACATGTAACACCAGTCCTGTTTTAAGGGTTTTCTAATTGTTGCCACTGAAGTGCACCTGTTGTTAATTCATGAACACCAATACAGCTGAAATTGATGAACGAGGCCCTCAGCTGCTTAACCAACAAGACAATTATCAGACAGGTTTAATTCAATTCATGCCAGGCCCAATAAAAAAAAGTGTTTCTTTAATTTTTGTGAGCAGTGTATATTAAATCTTTAATGTAAAAGTGCAGGAAAAGTTAAAAATGTAGAAAAACTATTGCAGCTACAACCTAGGTGAATGAAGTCAACAATATTAGATAATAAGTTTCTGTAGAAAGTCTGACTTGTCCAAGACATGTCTTGAATTCAGTGGATATTATTTCACAGCTTCATAGTAAGACCATTGGAGTAATCACTGTTATGTCAGCTCTAGATTTTTGGTTTAATATCGTGCCTAGGATCATGAAATATATATTTTTTAATTAATTGTTTGGGTTTTGCATTAGTTTCTACCCATTTTCCAGTTTTACATTTTTTGTTGATCCCACAGCAGCATTTTGCCAATTAAGTTTGGGCTTAATACCCTTATTTCTTACTCTGATCTTTGTTCCATTGATGATGCTGATTTTGTCAACTTCTAGAATAATACTGAACAACACTTTGGTACATAGAGGAGTTCATGTCTACTCAATAACTGTAGCCCACATCATCTGCCTCCCACCATCAGGCTTAACTGCAGACAGGAAGTATTTCTGTTGAAATTATGCGTTCTTTAACCCTTTATGTCCTAGCATCCACATGTGTGGACATCACATTTTGGGCTATATCACTACATTAGTTAATTCTTCTTAACTGTGGCCCTGTAAAGGGTTAGGTCAAACATCTGGGGTCTCCACGTCAGTCTCATTGGTTCCATGGACAATCCAACACCAATTTCTTCTTCTGTCCCTACGGCTTCTCCCTGCCCCTCCATTTGTTGGGCCATTTGAAGTGGCAGTGGTGTCCAGAATAGTTTTCCCACTTTAGGCTGGGTATCTGTCCGCCTCTAGAGTGATCCGCATCGGACTGTGAGAAACATGTCTTCACATGGGTGTTCTCTGAAGTACATCAGTTTACATTTTAATGTAAGTAATGACTTTTTGTTTTAGCTTGACTGTTTAAAATGGTAAAACTGATGCTGTTATGAATTTTCCAAGTGCTGGCAGCTATGCGCTAGATGATTGGCGACTGTTGATGATGTCATTAGGGGTTAGTAATGTCCGAATTTAAAGACATTATTTTTCTATGACTCTCCCTTTCTGAGGGCTAAATGTAGAGGTAAGGAAAAGTTGTATAGGGGTAGGGAAAGAATTTGGATTTGGCCCAAGTGTTTGCTGACTGACCATCCTGCCTCGGCTACTTTGTCAAAAAAGATACAGCATGCACCTCACGCAGATATCAGACCTTCTTCAATAGCAGCGCTCTGCATTTGTTCCAACACTCGTACTTTAATTTCTATTGCATTTTTTTTTTTTTTTTGCTCAGTAACCAGTTTTCATGTTGGACAAAATTTTTACAGACTGCTCTTTGCTAGGGTGAATCTTCTTTCTTATTTATTCTTATTTATTAGCACAAATTTTGACAGTTAATAAATAACACTCCATTTTCCACATAGTTCTCAGTTCAAAGATGGTTTGGCACTGTATAGATAGCTTATAGGACGAAGATTTAATAAAGAAAAATAGCTGATTTCTGAAAACTCCTTAAAGGGGCCATACCAGAATTTTCTTTTGTCTTTCAGAGTAAACTAAATCCATGTATATGATCATATATTACCTTTGGAACACAAAAAAAGTAAGCGATTTATGAAATATTAGTTATTTTTGTGAACTCTTTTCATAACTTCTTTTTTGCAGAACTAAAACTTCTGAATTCAAAACTCTCCCGTTCACGCGTTGCTATGCAAGTTTCTACAACCATTTTCAGGAGAATGTATCAAGCAGTTTGCTTTTTGTGAAAAAGTTATTTAATCCGAATAAATAACAAGACTAAAAAAATATAAATTGATTTAATATTTATTTCTTTTGTAAGTGACCATGGTATAAGCAGGATAATGCCCGACGAAGTGTGCATTGTTAGAAACTAACACACTTCGCGTCGGAGAGTTCAGGCTTCCACGTCATGCGTGGATTTCTAACAATGCACACTTCTTTGGGCATTATCCCTTACTTCAAGAATGGACATCTTAAATGTGCTCATTGTGTCTATAGCTTTAAATCACAGAAAGTTTCTTTAGGCTGTTTGGTTGAAAAAAAATTTTAATCAACTATATTTTGAACTTTTTTGTTGATTAAGCAAGTGAACTAACTGCCAAATATAATATATCCAATTAAGCAATTTTCTGAAACTCTGCTGTGTTATCACTACATATACATGATCAAACGATAAAAAGTAGAAATAGACAGTCCATAAAACTGAGAAAACTGGGTTAAAAATTAGATTTATGAAACAGAGCATTTTCTGTTAAAAATGTATTGTTTCTCTCCACTATCTCCCTGTTCTTGCACATAACCAAGCCCTGACTCAGACCCAATTTAACAGAAACAAATTTGATTTTAACTACTCATATTGCTTTATAATAAAATTAGATGGTGGATGGAATGAATTGTAGGTACTCACTCTGTCCTCGTGGTAATTTTTGCATTGAACCAAAGCTACAGAAAGAAACAAATAATTTAGAGACAGTCAAATCGAAATACTTGATCTAAAACAATTTAAGAGATCCAGTCAAGTCTCCTGATGAACAAAGCAAAAGTGGGTCACGTTTATTAGAGAGAGGATGGAGACAAGACTTACACCACAACGAACATCGCAGAACATCTGTCATCTGAAAAACAGCGGGATGTTTGTGCTGTTTACAGCCGTGTCATAAATAAACAGGTCTGCCTGTTTGAGTCTGTGAGAGGCTCAGCCGGACAGCAAGCGCCTGTTGCACAACAACAATTCCCCGTGTTTATTTGATTTGGATAAAGACCCACGCAGGGCGTCCAGAGTTTGCCTGCTCATCAGGGTCGCTCTCTGAATCACAGCGTCTATTTTCAGCCTCCACTTCCTGCTAATAAAAGCATGCTGCTTAAGGAGAGCTGTGACGCTGCGCGCTGTGACCGCGCACATGCTGGAGCTGCTTTTGTGTCACATTGTGAGTGGGTGGGTGGTGAAGAGGTTCTTATGGGATGCAGGATGGAAGCTTGTGGAGCTCTAAGCTGCGTGGGAGAGGGTGATTTCTCCATGGATGGAGATGTTGTTGTCTTTGATCACTGTAGCTTCAATCACGAGGTTTGAGGTCACAGTTTATTCATACAGAGGGTGTCGAGGCCGGCCTGACAGGCTGGATCAGAGAGTGGAAGAGAAAATATCACAGTTTAAATCTTGTTTTTTTTCTACTGAATTGTTGCCTTTAATTACTGCCACTGTGCTCATTCTAATCAAAGTCAAATTTAAGAACAAACATTTTATAAACATAAAGATGCAAAATAATCACTGCCTGTATAGGAGAACTGGACTGAGTGACCACTCCCCTCACGTTCCAAACAGGAAGTACCCGGTGGCTCCAAGAAGTCAAAAGCTCATAATAGAAATAAACAGCTATTAGTCATCATATCTTTCAGAATAATCATTAATACCTTTTTTTACCATGTTCTTGCTAATCCAAATTATTTTTCATACATTTTTTGTAGTTCAAATTTTAAACTGACCAATCAGATGCCACAATAAAAGTATGTGGTCTCACGTCAAATATTCAAAACATTTGATTAACAGATTCTCCCGAACCTGCTTTCAAGTGGTAAGGGTGTGGCCTTCAAACAAGCTCATTCCTAATTGGAGAGGGGGGTTGCCATAGAAACGGCAATTCAGACTAACTCAGACCAACTCAGACCAATCACAACTTACAATTTCTGGTTCCAACATGGCGATCTCTGTATCGCAAAAAAAAATTACAATTTAATTGACTAAATTTTTGTTGTAGGTATTTCCTATGGATGAAAACACACTTACTTGGTCAAGTTCTATATACAGTTAATGAAAAATAACCAAAATGAAAGTAACACAATTAGAGCTGCACACAAGGTCAATAAACTGACAAAAAGACAGATTTAAGTCAAAAACTGTAAATAAAATAAAATAAAATCCTAATTACATTTTAAGCAAGCTTTGATCCAGATGCCATTGAGATTTTTCTATAGGTTAGACTTTTTTGTGTGTGTCTTAATTAGATAAATTGATAGACATTTTTATTAATCCTTTTGGGACATGCCCGCAGGAAAATTAAAGAACTCCACATCTCACACAGCACTGTTGACTAACGTAGTTCTGCTGATACTTGGCAAAGCAGAATACTGAATATTTGTATTTTTTAAAAGCATCTGAAACAATAGATTGAAGTTGTACTTGAGGAAACAAAATGCTAATCTGAGTGACATCCCACTTTGGATTTTTTGCATTTTGACTAAAAAAAATCTATTTAAATAATCATTTTTTTTTATGTTTATCTATTTATGTGAGAATTTGTTTTTCTTCAAAATAACGTCTTAAAACAAAATTTGCATTTAGTATTTAGAAATCATTTTGGAATTATTTTTTTTTACTAAAATACAGCACTTTACAGTCAAAAAAGTTTAAATGCACAACATTAAAAACAAATAATTTATCAAAGATCTATGCAATAAAATACATTATTTTGGGCTTATTTGGTGTAAATTTCTGAAAATGTTTGTTTTAACAAGCCATAAATACTGTGTTGATTGTAGAAGTCCGAATCTTTGAGGGGCAAAGATCGCTGATAAAACATGTCATGGCATGCTGGGTAATGTAGTGCACATTGACCTTTCGAAAATGACTTTCAGCAAATGAATAAACTCACAGCATGTTAATTTTATCAGTAGAATTTACACTAGAAATAACATAGCGTGCTTCAAACATAGACTTTCAAAAATGTGTCAAGCGTAAAGAAACGTGGAAAGAGTTTGTATGTAGACTACAATTCCCACAATTCTCGTAGTAGAGCGTGACTTGGTGTGGTGCGTACGTGTTTGACAGTTGTTTAAAAATGGGGTACTTTAATACTTGAGCACGCTGAACGTTTTTATGGGGGCGGGATCCTACTAAAATTTTATAAATTCACACTAAAATGTGCATTTCGTTTTTCTACACACAGACCGGCACGTGGTCACGGCGAAAGAACGAGAATGAATGAGCACGTGAAAGACTTGAATCTAAGTAAAATGGGCACCACCAGAGCTAGTTGAAAAAAACAAGACATCTCACTCCGCTCTTATTACACGATATCAAATGCTATTTTAAAAATTACATTTTAATTCAGACGTTTTGCTTTCATTTAAAATCAATAGAAGGATTTTGTTGTTATTGATATTTTATATGTCACCCATTAAGAACTTCAAACAGAGTTTTTTTGCACTTTATTTCTGTGTGCATGTTCCTTTCAAACGATTGAAATTTATTTCTACGTTTTATTAAACATATTTTCCATGTTTTGCATTTAGAAAAAAAGTGGTTTAAAGTTTTATATATTTACATATGTCACTGAACATTTAAATGTATTGCCAACATTCCTGAAAGGATCTAAATTATAAATATCCGAGAGTGCGTCTCTATTATAAACGATCTTTGATGCAAGCTAGCGGGGTAGCAAACAAACAAACGGCCAGTAGATCCGGGCTCGCTTCGGTATGATGCCCGCGGACAGCACCATGAGCTCCATCGTCCAGAGAATAGCCCGGCAGGCTCTGGTGACCTTCAGGAGCCCTCCGCGGTTCGGGGAGGAGCCCAGCAAATCCTTCCTGGAGAACCACGGCAAACTGAGGAGCCTGATGACGGAAGTGCGAGCTCCAGACCTGAAGCTCGTCCCGCGGAGGTCCGATGACAGCTCCCCGCGTGCCCCCCTCTACCACCCCGGCGCGCCCCCGGTCACCTACATGCACATCTGCGAGACGGACCAGTTCAGCATGGGGGTGTTCCTGCTGAAGAGCGGCGCCTCCATCCCCCTCCACGACCACCCGGGGATGCACGGGATGCTCAAAGTGTTGTACGGCAAAGTCCGGATCAGCTGCTTCGACCGGCTGGAGCGGCCGGCCGGCGGCCCGCAGGCGGAGCCCGCGCTGCCCCCGGCGCAGATGGGCGCGCTGCGGAGGTCGGTGCTGCGCTCCACGGCGGAGTACACGGAGGAGAGCGGCCCGTGCGTGCTCTCCCCCGACCGGGACAACCTCCATCAGATCGACGCCGTAGACGGCCCCACGGCGTTCATGGATATCCTGGCCCCTCCGTACGACCAGGACGAGGGCAGAGACTGTCACTATTTCAAGGTTCTGACAGAGGCTGGGCCCACAGGGTCAGAACAGAAGGACAAGGAGGTCTGGCTCATGGAGATCTCGCAGCCCTCTCATTTCTGGTGCGGAGGGGAGCCGTACCCGGGCCCCGAGGTCAGCCTCTCCTCCATCTGACTCTTCTGATGCATGGGGCTTGTTGGGTCAGGAGGGCTAAAGCCAGGTCGGGTTCGGGGCCTCAGAGACTAGATGCATCATCAGCATCTCCAGAAAGTTTGAGATGATGCAAAGCACATCTGATCGGATCAGATCCATCCCCTCCATCTGATCTGAGACCCCTCTCAGATGACCTCTGCAGCACTTGGCGGTCTTTTGGATCTCAGTTTCCCTAAAAAGGGATCAAAACTCCCAACTGCTCAAGAGGGGCTTTTAACCGTTATTTTGCAGCTTTAGTCACCTGAAAGCTTCCAAAAGACTAATCTAAAAATGAAGGAGCTGCTTGTCTCACTAGTTTAATCACTTCAAGCTTTTAATTTGAAAAACTACAAGAAGCAGAGCTCTGCTGTGAGCACTTTTTGGCAAGAAATGTGCAAGTGCAGGTTGGTGGTGCTGCATTCAGGAAAGGTCAGGCTTTTTTTGCTCATTTCCTGCTGTATTGTTCCACTTTAAAATGACAGGTCGACGTTTCTGCTGCTCTTTGAAATCTGCATCACCAGATGCAACTTTTTCTGCATCTGCGGATATATTTGCTCTGCATCTTCCAACGTGTCCGCTCTTTGGAGACAACGATTGGTTCCTGAATTTCTTGGCGTTCAGGACCACAGTTGGTTTTACTCGTCTTCCTGTGACCTTTTCTTCCATCCGCTGAAGAAGCTATATTGCAAATTTCTTCTATCGTCACATCAAACTCCACCTTTCTTTTTTCCTCTGAGAAGAGCTGCATCCTCAGGGAAGTGCCTGTGACTTGTTTCGCTGATTTGTTTGTTTGGAAGATGTGCACAAAATCAGCCTTTCAGCACAATCTATCGTTAGACCTTGTAGAAGTGAAGGTTCTTTTTTGTGAATAGCTAGGTTGCAATATTAAGCTGTCAATGTGATTCCAAAATAAAGGTTATAAATGCCTTTAGGTGTCATTTAAAGTCTTTTAAATGTTCCTAATTTTGTTTAGTGGAAAGACAGCTGGATTTATTAAGAAATGTATGCTTTCAGAAGTTGTAGGGAAACGTTTGAAACACTCACTGTTGCCACCTTGTGGGCAATGAAAAAACTACATAAACATCTGATTAGCTTTTTCGGGCAGGACTGCTAATTACAACTTTTTAGGACTAAATGTCTAATTTTTCAAGACTGATCGGAAGATTGTAGGTTGGATTCCCGCCTTGCCTGCACATGTGTTGAAGTGTCCTTGGGCAAGACACTGAACCCAAAATTGCCTCTGATGGAAGGTTGGTGCCAGTGTTCGCCAGCAATCAGTGTGTGAATGTGTGAATGAGCAAGTGAACAGGTCTGTGACTGTCCAGCACTTTGGGCCTTCAAGGAAGGCAGAAAAGCGCTATACAAGTATACGCCATTTACTAAGTGCATGTCACAGTGTGGAAAATACGGTATTAAGGAAATTAAGCTTAAAATTGCATTTCTGAGAATTTCTTTATTCACATCATTGTGAATCAGAAGCAACTGAAAAAAATGCATTTTGAAAAATTTTGTGTTGTAGAAAATTCACTGAGAGGGGCCACAAGCTTTGTTTTCTTCATCCAAGCTGGCTTCTGACTTTAAACTGTACAATTGGAAATCTCCAATATTGCTCACCTTTATTGATGCACCACTAATGCTGGGTTGGAGGTGTGAGGGGGTATAAGCTAGTGGGAGTGCATGTAAACGGTGCTGCACGTCAACAGTCCCATGCCTACAGTCTCAGAGGTAATATTTTTATGATCTATTGCCTTTCTGCAGAAACTATGCCCTA
>NC_050526.1:14338108-14404051 GCF_002922805.2 Oryzias melastigma | reverse complement strand
AGACCTCTGGGGATGCTTTTCAAATAGATCTAAAGATAATCGGTTTGACTTGAAAGGATTTCTCACTGCTTTCCTCATGTAGGTTCAGAGACTGCTGGTCTGACTTGAGTCAACCCTTTGCAAAAAGTAGTACACTTGAAGTTTATTGTATTAGATATACTCAAGTACAAGTATAGGAAAAGCAAGTTTACTCTAGATCATGTGAGTGTAGTGTCTAAATACTTATTTAAACCAGATTTTTAGTTTACAATAAATACATAGTATGTAAAAAGTACACATCCAGTATGCTGCCTTACTTTTAGTTGACTAAGTATAATCGTAGAACATTAAAAGATAGACTAACTTTTATTAAAGGTTACTAACAAAAGTCTATATTTTTGTGTGTAAAGCATAAACATGATATTTGTGTACTGCTTAGACCCACAGGAATGTCCTTTAAAACTTCACTGGATGGTTTTGATATTATGGTTGTCTGTGTTGTGACCACATGAGCTTTTCATTTATGGTATTTCTGACCTCTTCAAGGTAAAGCAAGACAAATCCATAAATGCAAAATATTTCTACATCTCGCTGGCAAGAGTGAGTCAATAGATCAACGCCACATTTCAACAAATAATATTTATTTCCACTGAAAAGAAGCATCAGTTGCTTTGGTGCTCCCTTTGTTTGCATAAAAACATCCTAGAAACACAACAACGTAGCAGTTTTAAGCATCTTTTCCAGTTTGCATGTTTTTTATTTGACATTCCTCAGAATCCAAAGAAGGCTGTTCAGTCACCCACCTTACCAGGAAAACAAAAACATCACATAAAAACAAGCTGTCCATTTTTTGGTAGCAGTCCTTGAAATGGGTGACCTGTTTTAAAACAAGAGTGTTGTGCTGCCTATAGGTTAGCATTAGCGTCTGTCTGGTTTTGGGGGTTTCCACTTGGATGTGCACTAATGTGCAACACTTGACACCAGTAAAGTGTTTACTCAATCAACGTTAACCAGCTGATACAGTCAGGAAGTAAAGTGGCTCTCCGCTGATAGCAGCATTTTACAAAAGTAACTTTATAGTTTTGCATATGTTAGTAAATGTTTGCTTTCGTAAAGTGTTGTTTACATCAGTAAGTTGTTGCACATCCGTGCAAAAGCGTTGCATAATGGGGCAAAGCCAACATGAAAATCTGCTTTTCTGTTGTTGATCACATAAATGGATCAAAAGAGCGAGGCTTATTTAGATGGAAACACCGGCGGCGTCTCTGTTAAAGAAAAATGAAAAATGAACTTAAAGGTTGTCCTAGCTTGAACCTCACCTCAAGCAACCAAGTGTCTAAACACAATCAAAGGCCTTAAAAAAAGATCTTAAGAAATCAAAGACTCTAAAAAATTGTTCATTTCAAGATAAAAGAGTAAGCTGTTCTCAGTTTGTTGCTAATAAATTATGATTCAGAGAACTTACGGTTCTGGGTCCACCTAAAACTCAATTTGCGCTTTAGCTTTGCCGTTTATAATTTAGCTAATTTGATTATTGCAGACATATTGTCACTTTTTGTTTTGTGTGGTAATTGTCAAAGGCTGGGTTGGACTGGCACATTGACTGTATAAGATAACTGGACTGAGTGACCCCTCCCCCTCATGTTCCAAACAGGAAGTACTCCCTGGCTCCAAAAGGCTAAAATCCCATAAACTTCTATGAAGAAATAAACATACACTACTCAGTTCATTCCATTTCTTGATGATAATATTTTTTGTCATGATATTTTCGCTGTGGCTCAAGTTCTTCAAGTTAGAAACTGACCAATCAGATGCCTCAATAAAAGTAGGGGGCCTCACGTTCAAAGCATACTAAGACCGACACCGACCACTCATGCTTAACTGAGGATGTCTGGCTCCAATATGGCAGACATATTGCGGAAAAATGGCAACTGAATTGACTTAATTTAGTTGGAACCGGAAGCAAGTCATTTTCTATTGGTGACATCACACTTGCTCAGTCCAGTTCTTTATTTACAACATCAGCAGAAGATCACAGGTAGGCTATGTCAGAATTCCCATCCTAACCCCTAACTACTAAAAAAACTACATAGTGCGGGACTATATAGAACCCTAGATTTTAAAAGTAATTTGAACACCATGTTCACTACTTTTCTTTTGTTTTTCTGAACACCAGATTTTACGTCATCAATTTCATGATGTGGAAATCGAATCAATACAAACATTTTACGATGCCTATTTGTGACTCCACTGTGTTCTGGTGATGAAAAGGTGGATGCTTTGATAAAAAATTACATTTAAACGTGTATTTTTTTTATATAAAATTTTTCGGCTGCAATTCATTTTTGCCTAAATTTGTTAATGTAGTTAGCATCAATGCATGCTAGTTTTTTGCAAAGATTGCATGGAAATTTTTAGTGCACTCGATTTTGGAATAGTCAGTTTGGACAGCACTAGAAAAAGGCGAATGCACTTTATAGTGAGCAGGGACGGAATTCTGACATAGCTGTAGTTTGATAAAAAGCTGTAGCCAGCAAGCTACACCACAAAACAGCTAACAGGCTAACTCCTTAAAAGTTTAAAAATTAAAGATTTTTTTTAATATGAACCAAATTTAAATGTAGAGACATTTTTTCAAATGTTTTCATCATTTTTAGACTTTTTCTGCCATAAATATAATGCCCTACACCAGATTCAGACATTAGCATGTCTGCTACATTAGCACCCTATGACTAGAGTCGTCAGCACCAATAAGGTTTTCAGTAAATTCTGCAGGTGACCGCGCGGGGGGATTTGTATTCCGAAACTGGCACTCACTTCTTATACGCTGCATGGTGGCCACTGAGGTTTTAAGTGAATGTTAAAATGTTATTGTGACCACTTTTATACACCCCTGGGCTTCCAGGCGGTTCTTGATTTGGATGCAGACATTTACACACTGTCCAGTTAGAGCTGCTGCTGGCATGCATGGCTGTCCAGCGCAATCGCCGATGCCTAACTACAGCCATCTACATTCGTGACCATGCCAACGACTTAATAAAAAAAACAAGATTCAGCCGATGCCTGAGTTGTAGAGAGTTGTAGTTGTGACCCTAGGCTAGCATTAGGCTACAGAAAAAAAATGCCCCACCATCTTGTGGTCGGCTGTGGAATTGCAGACCCAAATAAACAAATACAGGTTAAAGGTCAACACTGAGACACCTTCATTCAGATGGTTTTTACAGTATGGCAGTTCATTTTTAGCATAAACAGAACCGAGCTGAAGCCTTTTTTGTTTTCAGCAGATAGCGCTCCTCATCCTGCATCCTTCACAAAGATCTTTGACTCCCTGAGAGAAAGTTATTTATGGCTGTTTGGAAACCCTGGAACCCCATTAGGTGACAGTCCTGCCTGTTGTCTGGGGGGTATCTCTGGGCATCTCTGCGGGGGGGTTAGGACGCGCAGGGCTTCTTCTCCTTCTGCCTGAGGTGGATCTTCATGTGCCTTCTCCTCTCGTCGCTGCGCGCGAACTTCCTCCCGCACTGCTGGCACGAGAAGGGCTTCTCCCCGGTGTGCGTGCGGATGTGCGTGGTGAGGTGGTCGCTGCGGCTGAAGTTCCTCATGCAGATGCGGCACTGGAAGGGCTTGTGGCCGGTGTGGATGCGCAGGTGTCGGCTCAGTTCGTCCGACCTGGAGAACCTGCGGTCGCAGCTCTCGGCCGGACACGGGTACGGCCTCTGGTGCACGGGCGTCTTGCTGGGGCGGTTCGGGTACTTTCTGGGTCTCAGGATGGGCCTGAGAGGGAGGTTCTGGTGGGCGGGGAAGGCGGCGGCCATCGGACCCTCTGCGGCAGAGGAGGGCGCAGCGAGCGTGAAGTTCCTGATGGTGTTGAGCGGCGTGAGGGGCGGGGCCACCCTGAGGGAGTCCAGCGGGTACGCCAAGGACTTCCTGTCGGGAAAAGCCGCCTGGATGTCCCTCTGGCAGCTCTGCTGATAAAACCCCCCATATTCAGGGATGATGGAGAGCAGCGCGCCATCCACAGGTGGTTTGGGGGCGGAGTTATAGGGCTGGTGTTGGTGGTACGGCCCTGCGCAGGTGGATGGAGCCAGGTAAGCCCCTGCTGTTTGGTCCTGGTACATGTCCCCGCCACAGGGGTAGGGTGGGTCGGGATGTGGGTGGGGGTGAGGGGGCCCGTACATGTGGCTGATGCCGGGCTGTCCGTGCGCCATGCTGCTTTGCGCTTCTCCTCCTCCTGGTGCGTAAATGTCAGGTGATGCTGCGGGAGATCCGGACACCGCTTCGGGCCCGGCGGTGGTGATGTCAGCGCTGAGCACGCAGACGTCCCCTGGCGTCCACTGCCCACCTGCGCACCTGGAGTCCACCGAAAACTTTCCGCTGAACGCCACTGGGTGCGCGCGTAAAGTTGCCACGTACTGCGCCAAGTCGCCCTGGAGCTGCAGACGATCACCTGAAACACACACACACTCTGTCAGGTTCTGACCTTCATCATTATCATCATCATCACATGGACCACAAAGGTGACCCCCCCAGCCGCTTACCGCCCGCCTCACTCTGCCTCTCGTCATCCTCCCCCCCATCGGGCTCCTCTTTGAAAACTACCGCCGTTTGGGGAGTGAGCCCCCCCAGCGCCGCGTGCGCATCCTTGGGAATGGCGTCTATGAGGCTGCGTAAAGACGCGGCGACTTCATCCAGCGCTTTAGTAGCCATTCTGCTGCGCTTCAGACGCGCCTCTCATCTCCTTCAAACAGCTCCCAGAAGGCGCCGCGAGGCTTTTAAAGGGAATCTCTGGGGTTCCCGTGACGTCATTCACCAAATATGGACTTGACTTTTGGAAAAAATAAAAGAGGGGTAACTCTAGAAATAGAATAGTGGGGATAACCGTGACGACGGGCCGAAATAAGTGGTGCAAATGAATTTAAAACTCATGGAAGTTGAGGATTTTCATTCCCAACTCCTTCTTTTCTTTTTTTTTTTTGTATTTATATTTTGGAGGAAACGAGGCATGCGGAATTCCGGCCTCCATAAAAGGATGCTCCGGTGAGGTGACAGGAGCCCCGGCGGCATATATGGCCGTTATCCGGGTGATCGGGGCTGAACGGGGCCGTGTTTGTGCCAGCTGAGCCCACACACTGACTGCGCAGACCCATTTGTTATCCCTGCTGCTTGTCAGGAACAGATCGCTGCTCTGACTGCGCGCGGCTATTGTTGGCCGCCGGAGATAGATGAGGTGATTAGCAGGAGAATAATTATCCAAACAGCTCGTTTCCCCGGAAAGCGGCTTTCCTCCAGCAAAAACGGATCAAGTAAAAGTGTTTAGGCTGAATTCATATCTGACTTCCCTCCAGGAGGGGAATATAACCCATGTTTTGGCTCAAAAAACAAAACAAAATTTCATTTTTCATTTTGCTTTTCACAATAAAATAATTGATTCTATAATTTTAGTGAACAACTAAAACACACATTTATTCAGTGAAAGTCTTAGTTTCAGGCATCTACATTATAATTAATGTAATATTTAAAAAAAAAAACGAAACTCCCCAAAAAAGGTTAGAAAAGCCTGTCTGTATGGGGGAGACAGATATATGCTTAATGACGCTATAATGGAGTCAAATTTAGTTTCTGAGTCACTGAAGTGAAGAGGTGGGAAAACATGGATGCTGCTATATGTTGCTGCTCCTGTTTTTGCACCAAATATTGATGTTTTTTTTTATGTGGGAGTGGGAAGCATGTTCTCAGCACCGGTCATTTATGGCTTTTTAAGAAGCAGAGACATTTTTCTAAGAAAATCTGAAGTCATGTTTTTAACCCTTTAACAGCAGAGATGTCACCGGCGTCAGTTCATGGCTCATCTTTGAGAGAAGTGCCTTTCCATAGTGGTTTTATCGCAAAGCAGCTTTTCTACATTTTTGAGCTCATTTAAAGCTCCACTCTGATTAAAATTGTGTTTTTGTTGTTTTTAACATTGTTCTTGTGGCATTTTTCTGATGATGAGGGACATATTAAGAAGCTCAAACATGCATTCTGAATATTTCTTTTTTAAAATTGTTTTTAAAAAAGCTGAAAAAGATCATATTTGTGACGTAAAAGGCTGGTTGGCCCACCTTATTCTGATGCATCCGCTTAAGATGATCAGATCCATGCACGTCTTTGTCATCTGCCTCAAAGCTGCTATGGCTCGCTATTTAAGTTTACCACTAATTATGGTTGGGGGTCTGAATGTCTGTAGCGGGAGAGCGTGTAAACAGGTGGATGATGGGAAATTGAGGTGGGTTTACCATGTGCCAACTGTTCTGTCCACAACTCAGAGGCAAATTTCTGATGAACTCCTGCCGCCCTGGAGAAATTATGTTTTAGAAAACTACACAAATTTCTGATTTTGTATAAAAACACCTTCATAACTAAAAGACCACCGGAAACGCTTTAAAAATAGATCAAAAGGTGATTGGAGTCAACTGCCTAAATAGTTGTACTGTAAAGTGTTACATATCAGAGCAAAGCTGCTTTTCGTCTTCAGAATCTGCTGGAATTACACTAAGAGATGTGAAAATGCCCGGGAAGGTGTTTTTAAAGAGTAACCAAGACACAGCCAATATCTGGTGATGGTCTTTGTTACTTTAGTTTTAAAAGTCAATCTGGAAGTCAAAGAGCAAAGAAGAAAGAACTCTCTAAAACATGAGCTTTAGCTATTTTTGAAGTCTGTTCACCAACATCTGATGGAAAGGATCAGTTTGCTTGTAGAGAAATAAAAATCCCTACAATGTTTAATTTTCTTGAACGTTTATCTAGAAAAATCTAGTCTGCTTCTTTTTTAAACATCAGAAATGAAACTTGTATAAAATCTGCAAAAGTAGGTTCAGTTCCTGTGACGACTTGAACTCAAGAAATCTTGTTGAGGTATATGAGAACTGGATGGAGTGTTCACTCTCCCCTTGTGCCTCCTGGTTTCAAAAATCCCATAGACTTCAATAGAGAAATAACCAGCTGTCATTGTCAGAATCCCCATTCTTGCTTAGATACATTTTCAACATGTTCTTGCTAATCTGGATTCTGTTATTTGTGTTTTTTTCTGTATAGGTCAAGTAAAAAACTGACCAATCAGAACCCTCATTAAAAGTAGCTGGTCTCCAGTCAAATGTTCCAGACATTTGAAAAGATTTTGTGAAATGCACTATCAAGTGCTGAGGGTGTAGTCCTTCAACAAGCTCACTCCTGATTGGTGAATGGTTGTCATAGCAATGATGACTCAGACTGATTTGGGCAAGTGCCAACAACTGGTTCCAACATGGCGCCGTCTATATAAACGGTGACTGAATTGACTTCATTTTCTAGGGGTGACATCACATTCACTCAATCTACTTCTCTTATACAGTCAATGAGAAATCATCAAAGAAACAAAGTTAAAGAAGAGTTCTAAAAAACAGATTCATCACACTGCGGTCAAGAAAGACAAGAGCAGACGAGAAACAACTTATGAATACAGATTCCTTCAGTTTCTGGACCACAGTAAGATCTGTCATGGGGATAAAAGGAACACCTTTCCAGTTGTGACTGAACGGCCAAAAAAAGTCCGAGACGACAAGGACACATCCAGGAGGTCATCAAACAAGCAAATAAAGATGGGAGGAAGTTCAGATTCTACAATCAGAAGGAAACTTTTGGGATTAAATTGAATCCATGGGAAAGTTCAAAGAGAAAAACACTGCTGGTCAAAAAAACAAAAAACAAAAAAACTTCTGGATTTTCCCCAAAACTTTTGGAAATAGTTTATATATATGTGTGTGTGTGTGTCTTAGTATGTCTTATTCATGCTTAATGTAGGCTTTTGTTTGTTCTTGTGGTCATATTCAAGAGCACCTGGGTTCTGTAGCAGTACATTGATCCAGCTCTGTCATACATGAAGTTTCTGTAGTGTTCTGGTCAAACTCCGAGTTAAAACCTGACAAAATGAGTCAAAATTACAGAATTCTGCTAAAAGTTCATTTTTCATTTTTTTTTTAATTTTGACTCAGTTGTTAGGGACATTCTACCCTATTATTTTACAACATTATGTTTATTTTATTTTTGGTAGAAATTGGGCCTTTTGATGTAAAACACTGACAGTTTTCCATCGTGTGATTACTTCTTCTGTGCACAAGGGGCGCTCTCTCCCATGCCTGTCGTTGGAAAACATGCAGGATTGGATTGTTTGTTTATTTTTTCTTTCTTTTTAAACCTATCAGAGTGAAATAGATAATTAGCAATTGACTAGGTATTTGGTCTGCGTCGTTCATGGTTTCACACGAAAGTATTTATTTTAAATCAGGTAAAGCAGTAAATCGCATATTCCGCCATCTTGGAAACCCCTACTATAGTTAGCAACGTGGCTAGCAAGGAGCGCGAGCGTCCCAAAGCATCCGAGGCAGGTGGGTAAATAATTCTTTATTATGTTATTTCTCATATTATTAATATCATTTACGTCAGAGACATTATAAACTTTAATTTAGTTCAACTTGTTTTAAAAATGCAATTTAAAAAAACGTATATTCTTCTTTGATGTGTATGTTGTTAAAACTCAATAATAACTAGAAAAATTGCATTACCTCCGATAATGCATGTGTGAATGCATTATCGCGTTGTGCAAAGTTGTGTTAAATTTGTGTAACTTGTGTAATTGTAAGAATGTGTAGTAAAAGCATGAATTTCCTGAACATGCTGGATGTGTAAAATTGCATGAAATGCTGAATTTGCTGAAAATTTGCACAAATTTGTGTAAAATTGTGTAAAATTGTGTAGTTGTGTAAAGTTGTGTTAAATTTGTGTAAGTTGTGTAATTGTAATAATGTGTAGTAAAAGCATGAATTTGCTGAACATGCTGGATGTGTAAAATTGCATAAAATGCTGAATTTGCTGAAAATTTGCACAAATTTGTGTAAAATTGTGTAAAATTGTGTAGTTGTGTAAAGTTGTGTTAAATTTGTGTAACTTGTGTAATTGTAATAATGTGTAGTAAAGGCATGGATTTCCTGAAGATGCTGGATGTGTAAAATTGCTTAAATTGCATAAAGTGTGTAATTTGCAGGAATTTGTGAAAAATCCTATTAGTTATAATGGGGCTGAAAAAACGCACAAATTGTGTAACTACGCAAAAACTGTAAAGTGCACAACTACTAATAATACAAGCGATAATGTCCTTAACGAGCCGGACGTTTTGATACCAAGATTGTGTAAATCGCATAAAGTGTGATAAAGTTTTTACGTGCCGAAAAACGTACGGAAGTGGACATAAACTATAATAATAATAATAATAATAATAATAAAGAGAAACAGAAAAACAATAGTGTGAATGCATTGAATGCATTCACACAATAATAATAATAATAATAATAATAAAGAGAAACAGAATCACAATAGTGTGAATGCATTGAATGCATTCACACAATAAGGAAGAGAAACAGAATCACAATAGTGTGAATGCATTGAATGCATTCACACAAATATAAAACTGTACACGATGATGATGAAAAAAAAATAGTTATTTCTACATTTTCCTTTAACTTCCATGTGTCTATAATATTAAATAAATATCAGTTCACATTAGCTTCTAGTTACTGTTTTCCCAATTATATTTTTAGCCCAATGGGATGGAGAAAATATAATATTCTGTGGAAGATATTGTAAACTTTTTCAAACCAAACAATATGATTCTGAAATATACAATATATATATAAATTATTAAAACTAACTGTTTTTTTTAAGAAAAGCTTTTGAGTTTATAGATATGTTGACTTTTTTTCTTATATTTTATTTAGAGGACCAGATGAAATTCTTTATTATATTCATATAATTGTTGTTTACAATAATAAACAATATTCCGTTGGTAAAATTCAGGCACACACAAATCAAAATAACATTTGCTACAGGTGGTCTGCAAACACTCATTGTGTCAAATTTGGCTTAAATAATTTGTTATTAATTTAACAAAAAATGTATTATGAGCAATAAAGCTTGTAGCAATAAAAGATAAAGCTGCTTGTATTTACAATATGATTGAGAAGAAATAAGACAAATTTGTTGAGTTTTTAACACTAATTTCTGAAATTGTTTATTAAGATTTTTTTTAATTCATGTTTCAAGACATTATTTTGGGACGTTTTTTATTGAAAATCTTAGTTTCTCTAGTTATCAATTACATTATACTTAATGTGTGTGTTTGTTGACAATCAATGTTAAGTTGACAAAATAAGCTATGTAGTGGACATAATATCATAATTCTGTTTTTAATGGAAAAACATAAAAAAATAAATTTCAACTTTTCTATTAATAGATATTTAGACTAGATATAGACTATTTTGTGCTTTATTTTAAAAGCATTCATAGTGGTCTTTTATTTATGATTATGCCATTTTTAGCCAAAATTTAGAATACAGCGGAACATGGAGCTTGTGACCCACATATTGTAGCACCTATGTTACAACTACAAGCTTTTCGGGGCGGCCGTGGTGCAGTGGTAGGGTGGTCGACTCCTGATCAGAAGTGAGCGGGTTCGATTCCCGCCTTGCCCGCCCATGTGTCGAAGTGTCCTTGGGCAAGACACTGAACCCTGAATTGCCTCTGATTGGAGGTTGGCGCCAGTGTTCGGCAGCGGAGCCACCACCAGTGTGTGAATGTGTGTGTGAATGGGTGAATGGGTCTGTGACTGTGAAGCGCTTTGGGCCCTCGAAGGAGGGTAGAAAGCGCTATACAAGTATACGCCATTTACCATTTTTCCATCTGTGTTTTTTACTGCTCCTGATTCACAACGATTTCAGTAAAGAAATACTCACAAATGCCATTTTAAGCCTAATGTGCTTTATATGTCTTCAATCATCAGAAAAATGTCACAAGAACATGTTAAAAATACCAAAAACACAATTTTTATCAGAGTGAGTTTTTTAAAGAGGCCATACCATGACTTTCTTAAGTCTTTTTAGAGTGAACTATATCCATATATGTGATCATATTTTACCTTTGGAACACTAAAGCAACATGTCTGCATTTCTCCCACGAAAATAATCCAAACTTCTTCAAAGATGGATGCACATACCATACCATACCATACCATACCATACCATACCATACCATACCATACCATACCATACCATACTATACCATACCATACCGTACCATACTGTACCATACAGTACTGTACCACATATCTGCCTTTATTAGGCCCAGCCATTGCTACACTGGTTCAAAACACAATGCACCCAGCTTCTGCATGGCTGTGCCCGACTGGGGGGTGGGGAGTGTCTTAAAGGAGCCCCGCATCTAAAGTAGCAAACATCTGTTTGAGCTGGAATTTATTGAAGACAGGACATAATTGGAAGATGCACGGTGTTGTTCATCTAAAATGAAAGTTTTTTGTTGATCACCATTGGCTCGGTGGAGAAATTGAGTGTTAGTATTAGACTGGAGACGGTGTTGGCAGACCAGACTCTTCCTGGAGGGGGCGGTTCGCATTGCGCTGACATCAGCGTGATACCACCCGTTCGTTTTCGTGGGTATGGGAGGGGCTGCTGCAGACAGTGCTGGTTTTTATAGGATTACTCTTAAAAGCATGAACAGATCAAAATACCACTTTGGGGTTCTTTATAGTGAGGAATGAACAGCATAATGCACTTAAAACCTAAAAAAAATCAAATTTTCATGGTATGGCCCCTTAAAAGTGTTTTTCTCTAAGTGGGAAAATACTGGCCTCTAGTGGAGAGTCGCTGCCATAGCTATTATGAGAACAAGAAAACAGTTCTTAAAATGTTCTTAAAAATATTTAAGCTAAATGGATTTTATGTGTTGCTCTGGGGTTAACAAAAATCCTTCAGTGTAATTTGTTGGTCTCTTTTATAATCTTATAATCCAATTAAGATTATCTGGCTTTAATGAAATGTAGTGAATCTAATTTTCATGACTTTAATTAATTTAGCTGATTTTGATGTGTTTTCCTTTTCGCCTGCACCTTGAGACACTTTTGATTGTGATTTTTTTTCTTTATGATAAACTAAATAAATCAAATAAAAAATTTATAGACACTGATGCAGTTGGGAGATCATGAGAGTCTCTGGAGTCTAAATGCTCTTTAAATCTTTAAATGGTTTACTTTGGGCCTAAACCAAACTAACTAAACTTTATGAATTTAAATAAACATGAACTGGACCAAAATGAAACAGTTTCTACATCAGAATTCAGATTTTTAACTAAAGTGACCTCTCTTTGTGCTCTAAATGGAGTTCTTCAGCTGGACGTGAGCTGGACCTGCTGTTCCTTCTTTACGGAGTTCCTCTGGAGATGTGCGGCGTGGAGCCTCCTGCTTGCTGTGGCGTACGCCTCCCTGTTTCAGCTCGAAACCCGTTTGAAGTTTGATCCGAGCGTCCTCCTGTGCGAGCGGTGTCGGCGAGCACGAGGGCCGCAGCCCCGCGAGCCTTTTCAACGCCCACAGCGACAAAAATGTTGCGGTGCATTGTTGCTGTGTGGCGAGCCGCCCACCCCTGTGGCAGATGGGGGGTTTTTGCTTCACACATGCCCCGCAATCAAGCGGCTCAGCAAAACACACGCGCGGGACGCGTGCACGCCAACACTCCCACGCGCACAATTATGCTCCAAACTTGATTTATTTGGGATTCTATCCGAATCGGAGGCACTGGAGTCCTCCTTCTTCCCCGTCCTCGCTCTCGCACTGCTCCGTGGGGACGGCGCCCTGCTTCCACCCTTCGCCCACGCTCTTCCAGGCCGCCGGGCTCTGGGGGGTTTCTGGTTTTGTGTTTGGCGGCTCGGGGTGTCAGCCGGGGGTCCGGCAGCTCAGCAGAGCCCACCGCGCCGATTAATCATCTGTCATGTGTGTTTTTTGTTAATATGGATCTTTGTCCTGAAAGAACGCTCACATTGTCTTTGCTCCACACTACTTTACCCAGGTTTTTTTTTTTTGTTTACGTGCAAAATGATTTAAAACTGATTTTTTTACCCTTGAAGGTTTGGGCGGGCCTCATCTGCAGGCCGAGCAGCAGCCGTGACCTTTGCGACCTCCCACCGACACCTCGCCTTTAAAGGTACAACGGAAGGAACAAAAGGAAAGCTCTTTTAAAGACTTTTTCTCTCCATTATCAGCACAAATCTTTCAAAAACACCTTCCTGGTTATAGTTTGTTCATAAAAAATATCCACAAATGCTCAAATAAAGACAGACAGAATCATAATTTTCTGCCTAAGTGAGATTTTTTTTGCCATGAAATCAGTAATTTTAACAAATCCATATTCTTTCTGAAGTGGGTCTTCCTTATTCTGGACCAAAAATCTTCCTCCTTTACCCGATGATTCTGCATTCAGAGACTCGAACGCCTGCATATTCATGGGAAACGTATCGACTGCTGAGTGCCGGATAATAGACCGACACATCAATGAGCTGCAGCCAAAGGCTTCGACACGATCAGTAAAACCCCGGAGGAGTCAGCTTCACCTCCACACATAATGAGCTTTGTCTTTCAGTTTGAAGGACTTCAGGACCTTTAAACTCGACTCCCAACATTTCATTCAAAAACACAAGAAACAAGTTTATTTTAGAGCTCATTTCTACCATCGTTACACCCAGGAAGTCCAAAAAAGACAACAAATTTACACCAAAATCAATTAAAAATCATTAATTTCAAAGTGTGTTTCATAACGGAATCAGGTTTGAGTGAAAGTTTTTGCTTTTTAATGCAAGAAGACAGCAGGAAATCTTTGGGTCAGTCAGTTTGAACTGAAAAACGTCTGAAATTGTGGGACTTGTATTGTTGTAAAACTAATGTTTTGACCAAAAAACAAATATTTAAATAACTTTTAAAGATAAAAGAGACATTTTGTTTAATCCTGCTAACAGGAAAGTGATAAGGTTCCAACTTTTTGTGCATTTCTTCCAGAAAAGATTAAATTAGTAAATAAAACATGTTTAAAGATCATCAAAGCTAACAAAGTTATCATTAAAACCACAAATGAAGTCAAATATACATTAAACTTATTGCTTCAGGCCTCTGGAAAGACCGTTAAGATCCAAAGCTGTGTGGTTCTTTGGATTTGGACCGTGATTCAGCTGATCTTCTCAGATCTGTGTGAACGCGGCGCTGAGCTCGCACAGACCTGCAGACCGTCGCGACAAAAGAGGAGCACCAAACTCACAGAAAGGAAGTCCTCCTTTCGCCGGGCCGGTCTTCCGGGCCTCCTCCTCTTGCTCCACACGGTTGAAGGTCCGGATGAAGGACGAAGCAGAAAGGTGACGTGATCCCTGAGGCTCCTGGGTGCGTCTCGGCTCGCCGTCGAACCGCAAACTCACCCGCTCCTCTGGATTTGTGGCTCGCCCCCGGAAGAGGGTCATCGTCACCCGGGGTCCGAGTGGGCTGCCAATCACAAAAAGACTCCGAGAACTGGGAGGGGGGATAGGGTTGTTCCCACCTCACTTTCCGTCCACCCTCGCAGTTAAAATTGTCATGGTAATGAAGTGGATTTTTGCTGGACAGCAGATTGTAACGCAGAGATGCATTTGGGGGGGTCATGGAGGAGTCGTAGGCACCCTCCTCTGAATCTGAGGCTACAATTACCAGTTAGCATACGAGTTTATGAATCCATGTCTGTTGATGTTCTTCAGAAAAAAATTTGAGGAGCATTTTGATGCATTTCCACAAATATCCGTTACAGATCCTGAAGGAAAGTCTGATTATCCGGAAACATGAGGGAGTCATCAATAAACTTTTTATCTGAGTTCCAATGGAGATCAGCTTCACCTTCCTTTCAGAGGAGGTCCATTCCTGAAGATCATCTGTACTCCATCGTCCTTCCTGTTGGGCAACTGGTCTAGGTTAAGTAAATCAGCAGAAAATCAATACACACTTCCCAATAACAAGAGGGACTATTATCCAAAACAATAACAGCCATTTTGATGTAAAAGATCAACCTGTGTTGATATTTAAAAAATAACTTTGTGTAAAGTCTTTTAAAGTTCCACTCTGATCATCTTTTAATCAGTTTTAAAAGTTGGATTTTTATTACAATTATGTTGGTTTTAGCCAAAATGTAAAAAAAAAGTGTAATTTTCTAGGACATAGTTTCTGCAGAGCGGCAGAAGTTCATCAGAAATTCACCTCTGAGTTGAACTGTTGGCGTGAACCAACCCGATCTCCCTTCCCCTCCCTGTTGCTGAGAGCTCTCTGTGCTCTCCCTTACAGCTCCTCACACCTCCAATCTAACGTTACCAGTGAAAAAAAATGGTGATCAACGTTGGAGATATCCATTCGTACAGTTCTGAGCCAGACATTAGCTCAGACGAGGAAAACAAAGTACATGGATCTATTCATCTACAAGTGGATACATCCGAATGGAGCAGAGGATCGAGCTTTTGTATTTTCTGCGTCTGATTCGCAACCATTTGGATAAAGAAATACTCAGAAAGGCTACATTTTTATTATGTATGTCTATCATTAGAAAAATGCCACAAGAACTCTTAAACTCTAATTTTCTTTAACTCTCTTTGAAGCTAAACTTTTTTTTAACAAATACTAAATACTAAATATGTTTTTGTATTTACTTTGTCCTCTGGGAACTTTGAAGAAACAAAGCTATCATTAATCTGTAAAACTTAAGCTACATGTTGACACCCAAACACAACTTTTTATACAATTATCTAGTACAAATCATAAAGAACATGTTTTTTTAAATAAACGTGTGAAATTATAAACCATATAGAGTTTTCTTATAGGGGCGGCCGTGCTGCAACAGTAGGGCGGACGACTTCTGAGCAGAAGATTGCGGGTTCACTTCCTGCCTTGCCCGCGGGAAGCCTTGGATGTGTCGAAGTGTCCCAGGGAAAGACACTGAACCCCAAATTCCCTCTGGTGGAAGGTTGGCGCCAGTGTTCGGCAGCAGAGCTGCTGTGTGTGTCTGACTGGGTGAATGGGTGTGAGATTGTACAGTGCTTTGGGCCTTCAAGGAGGTAGAAAAGCGCTTTTACCATTTCTTTATGAACTCTTTAGCTGTTTTGTCATAAAAACTAAAATTGCCTTTGAAAATGTAATTAATTACTGAAGAAATATCATATTAGGGCATTTATTTTGTCCTAACCTTAAGGTTCTGCTGTACTGAAGTGCTCTTTTCTGGGTTTATGCATTTTGACTGTTTTGGAATAAAACACATATATGATCAAAACCTGCCATAAATCATAAAGAATATTTTTTTTTCTTTAAAATTTCACCCCCAGGTTTTGTTTGATAACTTTTCCCTCAGAAATTGTCATAAACACAGAAGCTATCCACAATCATATAATTTGGATGTTAAGTACTTTTAATCGTTTAGGAAGTGTTGTGTTACATAACTTTGTGTGAGCATTTCAGGAATGTTAATGTAGGTATGACCTTTGTGACTGGGAGGGAGTGAGGCTTTTTAGGTATATGTGCCCTGAAGCCAGCTTCCTCAAAAGCTGGTCAACACTGTCAGGAGGGAATAGAAACCCTTTTGTTTGTTTACATCAATTTAGTCCTCAAATCATCATAGTTTTTTCAAAATAAATTTTACAGTACTTCTTCTGGTTTCCTGAAAATCTCACAGGCGGACAAGCTTAACTGACGGCAAGAAACATTTGCAGTAAAATAACACCAAGCCTATTTATTTTGGGAACGATGTCGCCATCTAGTGGTATCAAAGAGGAACTCCTAACACTGGAGTTCCCATGATGCTCAGCGTTGGTTGCGTCACCTATCAGCCTGGACCAATCACATGACAAGTCTGTCCGTTAGTCTCACGGCATTGGCTGAGTGAAATTTAAAACCGCTGTTTGAATGCTTCCTTTTAGAAGTGTTCAGAGCGCCAGAGGAAGTTAAAATACCCCGTGTTGTTCTAGTTGACGGAGCTAAATTATCCGGATTTTCAGTTTTTAAGAAGAAAACTGTTGGAATATATACTATAAAGTTTCATTTGAGGAAAGTTTGATTTGGTTTTGGTAAGTTGTGTTAGCTTAACGAGCGTTTTTGGTGCTCCTCCACGTTTGATGCTAATTTATCTAGCAACCCTTAGTTTCTGCTAAGTGTTACTCGCCATCAAACGCGCAGCTCGTGCGGGTTCTAACGGGGTGTTGTGCTTATAGGCTGCGTTTGCAGGAGAGCTCGTCCTTCTGCAGCCATGTTAGCGAACGGCGGGGTCGGAGCCAAGCGGGAGGAGAAGGGGAGAAACATCCAGGTGGTCGTCAGATGCAGGTGAGAAGAAAACTCCTATTTCTGTGCCAGACCATCGGTTTAATGTCCAGTACTAAAAATGATGATGCTTTTATTAATATTTTTAGTTTCAGAAGTGTATTCAAAAATTTAAACTGTTGCTAGTTTTTAAAGATATCTACAAAAAGTGGTAGATCTCAACTTTGAGATGGATTTAAACTGAGAACTATTGATTAATCATGTAAGCCCGCATTGTTTTGGAACTTGCTCAAATATTAATAATAATAAAAAAATGAAAATAAGTACTTATGCCTCATTTTCACAGTTTGATTATTGGTCATCTAGTTCCTCAAATGCCACATTTTAATGAAAAAAAAAATGGATTTCTTATTTGGAGTTCTGCAAACATTTTAATGAAATGTCATAATTTCAAAAGTTGTGAGAGAATAAAAAGTTAAAATAAATTTTTATTTATTTGTATTCTTCTAAAGTTTTCAGTTTTTTGTAAAACTGAAACTGGTTTGTGTTTATAAAGACCCACTCTGATATTTTTTTGACATGTTCTTGTGCCTTTTTTTATGATCGACATATCTTAGAAAATTTAAGCTTAAATTACATTAGAGTATTTCTTTATTCAAGTCATTACAAAACAGGAGCAGACAAAAATGTTTGAAAAAGATTGCATTTGTCACATTAAAGAAACGCTGGGCAGGCCACAAGCTCTCTGCTCTGCTCCATTCCGATACATCCACTTGCAGACAAATACCGGTAGATCCATGAACGTCTTTGTTGTTCCTCATCTGAGCCGACATCCGACTCAAAACTGTTCTTCTGGATATCTATAGTGTTGCTTGTCTTTTTTGTAGCACTGGTAATGTGAGGTTGGGGGTTTAAGGAACAGTAAGCCAACAGGAGAGTGTCAACCGATGTGAGACTGTCATGTCCAAAATTTTTTATTTATTTATTTATTTATTTATTTTTTATATGAACTCCTGTCGGTCTCCAGAAACTATGTACTAGAAAATGACAAAGGCTTTTAAAAGTTCTTTTCAGAACGGCTCAATCATAATTAAAAGACCACTGGGACACTTTTTACAACACATCAAAAGATGATCAGAGTGGAACATCTTCTAACCCTAAGCATCTACATTTTTCTTTTCTTCAAACTTTACATACATTTAATTGAAAACTTATCAAATTGTAAACATTAATTCGGAAAAACAGTTTTTAATATTTATAACAACATAAACAGTTACACGTTATTATTTAAGTGGAGATGTCTGAAACTGGGATTTAAATATTTCCTGGTTTTCCGTCGCTTTTGTGGCTCGTTTCTTTGGTTCAGAATCTTCCACAACATGTCATGGACGTGTCTGCTTCAGAACTTTCCACTCAACGTCTCTTTAAACGTTTTCAGACCGTTCAACACGGTGGAGCGAAAGTCATCGTACGGCGTGATCGACTGTGACCAGAACAGGAAGGAGGTGACTGTGAAGACTGGAGGGCTGAATGACAAGGCGTCACGGAAGACCTACACGTTTGACATGGTGAGTCCCTTCCCTGATCTTTACAGAGAACCACTGGAAGCTGGTGAAGATTGAACTGCAGTCTTAATGTTGTGTCTGAGGCCAGTTGGAAAACTGACTTTTAAAGATGTGTAGAAAAACGTTTAATTTATTTTGAGATTTTTACTGACACAATACCTGCTGAGTATTTGCTTTTACCTGTTTTTAAAACTTTTTCATAAGAATAAATAAAACTCTCTCCTTAAAGTCCCGCTGCTATCATTCTTTGATCAATTGCTGAAGTGTTCCCACTGGTCTTTTAATTGTGATTATGCCGGTTTATGGCAAAATCAAAACGGTGTTGTTTTCTAGATGAGGAAATGTAAATGTTCACAATAAATGTCCTCCAACACATTTTGTTTTTATCATAGTGGGTCTTTAACCTAATGTTGGCAGATCACACTTTTTTATCAAGAATTTTACATAGTGGCTGAATTTGAGCTTATTGGGCTTTTATTAATCATTTTTACAGTTGAGCCTTGTTTGGATAATTTGGCAACTAACATTGTTCAGCATAGTTCAGGGCAGCTTTAGCCTTTTCTTAAGGCCCTCAGCAGTCATGGACTGAGAGGACTGCATTGCTTTCAGAACTTTTTACTTTTTTTTTTTTTATTTTTAATAGCCACAGTTTTCAACAGAATGGGTCTTAAGTTTTAGTTGTTTTTTTTTTTTTTAAGCTCTATTGATCTAAAAGTGAAGTGGTGGACTTAACAAAAACTCAGCAAAGCATGTTTAAGTTTCATCTGTTGAATCTCTTCTTTTGATCCTTAAGTGTTTTTGGTTCTGAATTCCTTTCTTGTGGATCTGAACTGTCCTCTGTAGGTGTTTGGACCTGCTGCCAAACAGATCGACGTTTACAGGAGCGTGGTTTGTCCCATTCTGGACGAGGTCATCATGGGATACAACTGCACCGTTTTTGCGTGAGTCTCTGCTGCTCCCCGTTGCGTGGTTGTTGTTTTTTTTTTTTTTTTTTTTTCCTCATATGGTAATTTTTTTTTTTTTCTTAAAGCTACGGTCAGACGGGAACAGGAAAGACCTTCACCATGGAGGGAGACAGGAGCCAGGATGAGCAGTTCACCTGGGAGGAGGTTGGTTTTGTCTGTTCCTGTGAGAAAAGCAGATGTATTTAGGATTTTCTGTCCTAGTTTAAGTTAACAGCCTTTAAACTTTCATCTGGCAGTTTTCCTGGTTACAATAAATGAAAGAATGTACATTTTTATTGTGAAAACACTTTTTTTAAGTCTTTCTGCCACAAAACAAAATGCAACCATTATTGGATGGAAATAAATTTTTTCTTTTAATTCAGAAGTACTCTAGCTAAAAAAAGATAGTGAAATGCACTAAACTGAACATCCATTTAAAGTACCGTATTTTCCGGACTATAAGTCGCGTTTTTTTCATAGATTGAATGTCCCTGCGACTTATACTCCAGTGCGACTTATATACGAATTTTTAATGAGATGAGATATGGACCGTAAGTCTAGAGTGCCCTCTTATGGTGATCTATGCAATTACTTTAGTTATTCAGACGTGACACAGAGGACGAAGAATTTAAGGGATTTAGTGATATGGAGTGAGATTGCGTGCAATTAATTACAGTAAAGATACAAAGTTGATGAGTTCTTGAGGCTATAGTTAAATAAAACTATTATGTTATATAAATGCTACACCTTTTTGTTTTTTTCATGATGCTAATATGTGAATATGTGTTGACACATATTCAGCCTGTTTTCTATTCACTTATGAATGTTATAACTTACCTTCCAGGATGATGTAATATCGTTTTTTTCAACCAGTTTGTAAAATAAATTACTTGAAAAAAATGCGACTTATACTCCAGTGCGACTTATGTATGGTTTTTTCTTCTTCATTATGCATTTTTTGGCCCCTGCGACTTATACTCCGGTGCGACTTATAGTCCGAAAAATACGGTAATCTTCAGGCCAAGAAAAGGTCGACTTGTGTCACTCAGCGCTCTGTGGTTTGGTTTGTTTAGGATCCTCTGGCTGGCATCATCCCCCGAACTCTCCACCAGATCTTTGAGAAGCTTTCTGAGAACGGCACAGAGTTCTCCGTCAAAGTCTCCCTCCTGGAGATCTACAACGAGGAGCTGTTTGACCTCCTCAGCCCCACGGAGGACGTCAACGAGCGTCTTCAGCTGTTCGATGATCCACGCAACAAGGTCTGCGCCGCCAGACAAGGGAAGTGCGGCCGCAACGCCATTCTCAGTGTTGATTCTCTGCTTGTGATGCAGCGGGGCGTGGTGGTGAGAGGCCTGGAGGAGGTGACGGTCCACAACAAAGACGAGGTCTACCACATCCTGGAGCGAGGGTCAGCCAAGAGGAGGACCGCCTCCACCCTCATGAACGCCTATTCCAGGTTCCTGTCCAGAGAAAACGCTGCTCACTGTCATGATGGAGCTCGCCGTTAACACGCCCACTTTTGTCTCCGCAGTCGCTCCCACTCTGTGTTCTCAGTCACTATTCACATGAAGGAGATCACTCTGGATGGAGAGGAGCTGGTGAAGATTGGAAAACTCAATCTGGTACCGACTCCTGAAAGCAGAAGATCAGTTTGTCTCTCTGCAGGAACCTCATCAGTCGTCTCCTCTGCAGGTGGATCTCGCCGGGAGCGAGAACATCGGCCGCTCCGGAGCCGTGGACAAACGGGCTCGCGAGGCGGGAAACATCAACCAGTCTCTGCTGACTTTGGGAAGAGTGATCACAGCGTTGGTGGAGAAACGACCTCACGTCCCGTACAGGTCAGGAAACTAGTCGCCTGTTCTCTGGGTGCCTGCAGTCTTCAAATCTGGACTTTCCTTTCAAAGTTTTGAATCGTTCATTCAGACCAGACTAGGAAAGCTGCAAATCCTTAAAATGTCTTGAATTAAAAAAAAACAAAACACTAAAATAAGGTTTTATAAGCATTAAACTGTCTTAAATTCTCATGAATGGGTCTTCCATTTTTGTTCTCGTCAACATGATGCGACTTACTGTCACTAAAAAAACATTTCCAGCTTGCGCTGTGTCTTAAGGTTAAACTTGTCATAAATCTTTGGCTCTTTCTCATTGGTGCTAAAAAATTGGAAAATTGTAATACTTGGAGAAATGGCCTAAAAAGAGGAATTACTCGTGGTGGTTAGTGGAAACCTTTATGTAACAAACTGCAGGATTTGCCAAAAAACATTTAAACTTTGCATGATGGTGATCATGGCAATCAAATCTAATGTGTAGAGCAAAACACGAAAAACTGTCTGTTTTATTCGTTCCATTTTCTTTGTACACACAGTCTTGGAATTTAAATGTTCTTTAAAAAGATCTTAAAAATCAACTTCTGTGAATGTGTAGACATCCTGCAGACGGCTGTGATGATAAATAATACACTACAGTATGAGAATGGAGGGAAAACTAATTTATGTTTTTACTGTAATAATTGGTTTTGTACTGACTGAAAAGATAAACTAAAATACGTTTTTAAATGGACACCAAAAAGTGTTCATGTTGTGCTGCTAAAGCATGTGTCATTTGCCAGATTTGTTAATCAAATTTTCCCTCTTTGAACAACTGAAGCTGGAGAATGCTAGTCAGAAGCTAATCTTCTGGGTTAGCCAAAGCTGGCCGCTTAAATATGAATAACTATTTAAACCAAGACAGATGACAAATTACTCACCAAAAAACCTTTAAACTGTTACTTTTTAATGTATTACCTGATGCTAAAAATGAGGAATGAAGGACTGCTTAAACTGTAGTAAATCTGCGGAAATTTGGTAAATAAAAAATCTAGAAACCTTGAACAGTAGTTTTTTCAAGAAATTGACTATCACGTTATCATGAGAAAACAAATAAAATGTTCCTTGTGTTAACGAGATGGTAGACGTTGTCATAATGAGTTAACATTTTTTTTGTGAGAGTGAGATAGTGGATGTCGTTATCATAGGATAAATATTTTTTTCCCCGCATGATAATGAGAAGTTAGATGTCACCATCATGAGATAACAATTTTTTTTCACGTGATAGCGAGTTAGTAAATTAAGTCATAATGAGATGACAATATTTTGTGGGATAACAAAATAGTAAATGTTATGATCAAGAGATAACAATTTATTTTATTTGTGTGATAATGAGATAGTCGGTGTCATTATCGTGAAATAACAAGTTTTATCTTTTGATAATGACGAATACATATTTTTTTACAATATTGCAAAGAACTCGTTGATTCATAATAGTTTATTTCAAATTGTAGTCTAGTAAAGAAAAGCCCAGGAAGCTAAACAATGACAAGGAAAATGCTTATCATTAAAAGTATGTTTTGTCTTTGCAGAGAGTCTAAGCTAACCAGAATTCTGCAGGACTCCCTGGGGGGTCGAACAAAAACGTCAATCATCGCCACAGTTTCTCCTTCCTCCAGCAACCTGGAAGTATGTCTACAGTCTTTGATGACTATACCATCTTTAGCACTATAAAGATGTAATTAATTTAAAGCTATTAAAATGTCATAATTTCTATTCTTCTTCGTTGTTGTAGGAGACGCTGAGCACGCTGGAGTACGCTAGCAGAGCCAAGAACATCATGAACAAACCTGAGGTCAACCAGAAACTCACCAAGAGGACGCTCATCAAGGTAGAAGGGGGGATTGGTCTTCAGATTCCAAAGTTGCAGCAACTTAGAACTGATAGTACTTTTAAAAGCATTTGATGGAGTGAAAACTGTGTTTACACAGATTTGTCTTCATGTTGAAGTGTGATCTGTAAACAAACGCGTCCTGCTGTACTTTTTCTCCGGTCAGGAATACACAGAGGAGATCGAGCGCCTGAAGCGAGACCTGGCAGCCACCAGAGACAAAAATGGAGTTTATTTGTCTTCTGAAAACTACGAGTGAGTGGCAGATTTGAATTCATCCCTACTTTACTTTATCCTAATCTTACAAAGAAGGTTTTTTTAAACCAGCCAGGACTTTATTTGTTGCAAATGTCCAGAATGTGTTTCTTATAAATGAGATTCTCATTTAATGCCTTAACATTAAATATTTTTATTCAAATGCTTTTTTTTGTCATCTTGTTGAAGTCTAAATTAGAGTCACACCAGTGAGCCTTGTATTAAATTCCAGCATATTGAGGTCAGACACAAGAGTTGTAGTTCTTCTTGTTGAACTGAAGGGGGCGCTGATGCCCCAGTCTGTTGAGGAAGGATCTGATTTTTAGTCAAACTGTTTGGAGGTGGCCTTCTTGAGCTTCCTCCAGTCATCTTCAGGTCAGAGTTGGTTTGATGCAGCTGCTTTGTGCTTCAGGAGCATGACGGCACAGATCACCGCTCACGAGGAACAGATCGCCGAGTACACGGACAAGATCGCTGTCATGGAGGAGGAGCTGAAGAAGGTACAAACGCCCTGACCAAGATGGCCTCATCATCCAGATTTATCCTGGGTTTAGATGAAAACTAAGGCCGTAAATGAACAATAAAACATGGGGTTAGATGTTTGTAAAGAAACAAGGTTGGTCTCCAGCTGCAGATCCAGGTGTTTGCTTGTCTAAACCTCAAATGGTTATATTTCAGACACAGAGAGGGCTGTTACTTCTACATCCTAACGCGACTGTTCTCCTCTCTGCCTGCAGGTGACTGAGCTGTTTGAGGACAGCAAAACCCGTCTGGAACAGTGCAGCGTAGACCTGGATGAGAAGCAGCAGAGGTACAGGACCTTCCAAACCATGCAGATCCCAGGTTTCCGTTTATGTTGAGAAAAAACATATTTTTTTGTTTTCCAGGCTGGAAGAGACCAGCAGAAACTTGGAGCAGACAAAGGAGAAGCTGTTCCAGGAGGAGTTCATCAGCTCAGAGCTCAACACCGTCCAGGAGACGCTGTACAACACCGCCGGTCAGGTACTGACTCCAAATTCTCCAAACTCCTCCACATAAACTGCTGTCTTCTCAGATTTCAGCTCAATACTTTTTTGTTCTCCAGCTCCTGAGTACTGTTCATGCCAGCACCAGCGACGTGTCCGGCCTGCACGACAAACTGGACAGGAAGAAGCAGGTCAAACACTCGACTCATGGTTTCAGGAGCAAATGTCTGAAAGTTTCCCAACAAAGTGCTGAATTCAGCAGCCTGGAACTTCAAGGCTGAAAAACGTGTTAAAACATAATTAAAGATGAAGTGCACAATGATGCACTTTTGTTTATATGAACATCTTGAGTATTTTTTTTTTTTTTTATGTATAGGAATGTTAAAGAAAAGGATTTTTCAGCAGTTCTTTGGTTCTACAGTTCATCAGATAAAGATCCATTCATGCGGATTGATCCAGCATTACATTTGTTTTGCCAGGCTGATGGTCTGCTCTGAATCTGCAGGTGGAGCAGCACAACCTGCAGATGCAGCAGAGCTTTGCTCAGAGGATGGATGGTGCCTTCATCTCCATGCAGCGCTGCGTTGAGGAGCACCGAGCCGAACACAGCCGCATCCTGAGCAGCTGCTCACAGGCGATCGGTGAGAGGAGGACCAGAAACGGCCATCTCTGACTGTCTGTGATGACCTGAGCTTAATTCTGTCCTTCAGCAACAAGAACTTTGACTGTGGAGCCACAACACTATTTTAAAAAGTTTTATGTTGATACAAATGGAAATATTCTAAAAGATGTTACAATTTGTGTCTAAATGTCATTTTCAGATAAATGTGAAACTACTACAGGAGAAGTGGAGGATTTGAAAACCACTGAAATTTTTGTGTTTCTGTTCTCTTCCAGATGGTTTGATTACTATGAATGAGGAGGCAGTGAAAGGAGCCATGACCACCATGGAGTCGTTTGTGGGCGGAGTCAGATCGCTGGTCAGTGATGGCGTGGGTCGCTTTCAGGAGAAGCTGCAGCAGCATGAGGCGCTGTGTCTGCAGGACAAGGAGAGTCTGCTGCAGCTGCTGGTGAGAAGCTCTCCTGATGACCTCAATACAACAAGTTTGGTTGAGAAATGTCTGAAGGTTAAAGCCTATATTTATATTAAAATAAAACAGTTTGTTTTAGAAAGTACATGAAGTTTACATTTTAAGCCTAAACTATTACAAAGCACTAAACATTAAATCAAATGTAAATGCTAAATGTGATTGTTCCAATGCTAAACAAAAAGACGTAAAATTGTAAAACCACTTTTTTTTTTCTTTTCATTTTCTTTTCATTTTGTCAGCTTTTGTTTTAGCACCATAACATTACAGTTTGAAAAAACGAATTGTCTTCAAAAAAGTGAAAAGTGGGTTTACAGTGCTAAGTAATATCTTAGAACAGGGGTCACCAACACGACGCCCGCGGGCACCACATCAGTCGCCCGCAGGCCTCTTCTAAAAATAGCACAACTCATTTGTTAGCTGCTCAAAAATTGTATTTTATTGTGATGCATTTTTTAAAAAAAATCACACCTGCCTTTATGAAGAATAAAAAATTAAAACATCTTAAAAATAGATGTTCATTATTTCTGAAGCCAAAAACGGCCAATCCCACTTTTTTTTTTTTCTTTCTTTTTTTAAACCTTCTGATCTGAGCGCTGTACAGCCGTGCGCACCGAGAGGTCCCGCAGCGTCAAAGCGCTTTAGAAATTGCGGGTCATATATGGAATGGCGCAGCAGCTCCTCCACCTCCTCCTCCTTTCCTCATCGCTTCATCTACAGCCGCACTTTTGCAGCTTGGAGCCTGAAGTCTCATGAGCGCGAGCGCTGTGACAGAAACTTTCATTTATGTTGTCTTGTTTTCAAACAGAAAAAAGATCCTGATTATTTCCTGTTAGAATTCTTTTTCTTTTAACCGCTGAACAGACTTGTTTCTCTTCTGAGTAAAGCTGTATTGCACACGCTCCAAACAGAGCTGTGACGTCACCCACATGCTCCCTTTTAGTGAATCAAAAAAAAAAAAACTTGTTCTCGTTCATCGCCGTGTTTATAATGACTTATCGCGTGAGTTGGTTTGTGTTTTATCACATTATTATGAAACCGTATAATTGCGACACTGTTTTTTAAAAATTCCTAGAATTTGGTTAAAGTTTCATGTGTAATGGAAACAGAACCCAGGGCTGAGTGGTCCGGCATGGTGGGTTCACTGAGCCCCGGATATCGGCAGTAAAAAAAAAGTAGTTTATCAGAGAAAACGTAAAACACCGCCACTGATCCGGATATAATCGATTGATTAAATAGTGTCGACGTTTTCTCTGAAAAACTGATTTGTTTTGCTGCGGATTGTATAAAAATGAGAAAGTTTGTAGCGGACCGAGTTGGGCCGAGTGGCTGTTCGCTTATGTCCAGAGCTCAGTGAACGCATCATCTGCAGATTCTTGTCTGCTGTGGGATCTGTCAATCAACCTGTTCAGAGGTTTGAGGAAAATAAAGCGGCGGGTGCATGAGACTGAATTAAAGCGTTTGAGGAGTGTAGATCCACTAATAATAGTTATTATGAATTAATAATAATTAATAAGTTATAATTTTGTTAAAAACATTTCATTTGGTCATTACCTCATAATGTGACAAGATCTGTTGAGATTAATAAAGTTCTGAATTTTGACAGCTGTTTCCTAGCATGTTGTCATTATTGACAATTATGCTAAGAAATCAGTGTCTTCACATAGAGAAGTATCATTATTCATTATTAATAAAGTAGAACTAAAGGCAAACTAAGCAAATTTATTATTTCAAACTGGTAGCCCTTCGTATGATTTAGTACCCATGAAGTAGCCCGCAGTTTCAAAAAGGTTGGTGACCCCTGTCTTAGAAGTTGACTCTGAAATTGGCTAAACTGTTTTCTAAAAAAAAAAAAAAAAAGTTAAAAGTGCATAGTTAAAGCCATTGTATAGCCTCCAGTCTCTTTCTTTCTACTAATCCTTTGGTGGACATGGTGGCTGCTTCCTGCTCCAACATCGAGCTGCAGCAGGATGCAGCCTTAAACTGCATTTGTTCTTTTCAGGAGGAACATCGGCAGGACATGGAGGACGTCCTGATAACCAGAACTCTGATGGGTCTGACGGCCGTCAAAGAGCTCTGTGACTCTCTGAAATCCTCGGTGGAGACTCGGCGAGCTTTGGCCTCTCAGGTGAGTTCATATCCAGCATCTTTGGACCAAAAAACAAACTGGTGTGAGAACTGCTCCTCCTCTTCCTGCCAGGTGGAGGCCATGAAGGAGGTGGGCGGGTTCCTCGGCGGTCTGGTCCAGGAGCTGGTGGGTCTGCGGCAGACGGCCGTGCTGGGTCTGGATGCACTGCAGGCCGAGCACGACAAGCTGCAGAAGGAGATCCAACAAGTGCAGGAGCGACAACAGGCGGTAAGACACTGTGGAGCCTGTTTGGGTCGACCCTGAGGAACTCCTGAAGAAGCTCATTTAGAGCAATAAAAGGGCGGAGCTTCAGTTCTACACACAAACATTAACTAATAAAGTTCACATGAGAATCTGCCCATCTTTTGACTGGAGAACTGAAGCAGCCATCTTTGTTTTCAGAGCATGAAGGACACCATCCAGTGTCTGCAGAACCAGCTCACCCTGCTGTCCATGCAGGCCCAGCAGGACCTGACCCAGCTGCACTCGGCCTCCAGATCTCTGCAGACTCCAGTGGTGCTGCTCCAGGAGAGCATCAGCAGGTGACTTTGAAGGTTTTGAGGATTTCTCCTCTGGTGTCTGAATGTCTGTGACCGTCTGGTTTTCTGATCTGCAGCGGCTGCAGCTCCGTGGAGGATCAGCTTTCAGGACAGGCTGAAGTCCTCCACTCCTCCTCCTCCTCCATCGCCTCTTCTCTGCGTCTGACTGACGACGAGAACCTTCAGGTTCTGACGGAGATGGACGGCTACTGCTCCAACCTGCACAGCTCCGTGTCAGGTACGACCTGTCTGCTGATAGAGTCCTGGTCCAGACAGTGAGAGCCCAGTCCTTCTGCACTTTTATTAGCAAAGTATTGTAGGGGTTCTATAATATTCCTGGATCGTCCACTACAGTGTGAACTGCTACAGAGTTATCTGAGGGCCCAAAAACCTGGAACCATATTTACTACTTAATTGGGAGAACCAGATGGTAAATTAAGGGAGAGAAAATATCAGAGATAAGTCAGACATTAACTGTGTTCTCAGAACCTCCGGAACGTATTTGTGTTATGTAAATGACTCGGGCAGACACAGGATGACCCGGACACAAATGCAGTTCAACTCCATGTTTAATCTCTTGTTCACTGTCCAGTGTTGCATAAACATAGTTCCCTCCGGAACCCGTGAACCCCAACTATGGTTCTGCTTACACAACAATTTGTAACGTGTCACACATCAGCCATGTTGGCGTATTTAAATTTCCTGCAACCCTGTTTGCGTGTTTAAAAAAATGATGGAGCTAAAACTAACTTTACTGTGGCTACGTTAACTGCCAACCTTGTTGAAGTCTTACTACTGGATAACTTCGTTCCATCTTTACTCCAGAGACTCATTCACAATAATAATATTCCAGAACTGACTCCATCCAGCACTTTGAAGACTTTCCCTTTAGAATTTAGAAAGAAGTCCCGCCTCCTGTGGAGTTTGGGTTTCAGATCAGTGTTGCTGTGACTGCAGGTCTGGTGGAGCGGGACCTCCAGTGGGGCTTCAGAGCCAGGCAGCACGCCGACCGCCAGAACCAGGAGCTCCTGGCCGTGACGGGGGCCATCTCCACTGAAGCTCAGGCAGTCCAGCAGGTACAGACTGTCAAGTTCACATGTCAATGTGCTTCCAAACAGCTTCTCCAATTGGAGGATTCAGTTTTCAGGTGGTTCCCGTGTGTGTTTCAGCAGCGACTACATTCAGTCTTTTTGCTTGTTGCAGAGTGTGCAGACGTTCTGCAGCGAGCAGCTCAGGACAGCTGAGGAGCATGCGTCTGAGCGGCGGGAGGACATGAAGCATGCCATCAAAGCCGTGCAGAAGCAGAGCTCTGTGGACTGGAGCATCCTGGACAAACAGCAGGAGGAGCTCCAGGAGAACATACGCAGCAGCCAGCAGCTGGTCGGCAGCTTCCTGCAGGACGAGCTGCAGCAGGACGTTCCCACCGGTCAGACCTTCAGCCCTGACATTTCTGTCGCTGCTCACTGTTCATGTTTAAAATCATCCCGGTGTGGTCTCCAGGTAAAACGCCTCAGCGCCGGGAGTTCCGCTACCCCCGACAACTCAGCAAGTCTGTGAGTCGCAGCGAGCTGCTGGAGAGTCTGAGGAGGCAACAGGAGAAGCTGCAGGTCGCCATGGAGCTGGAGGAGACGCAGGAGATGGAAGCAGAAGAGGAAGAAAAATTCATCGAGTCTGAGCACGTGGGTGCACGCTCTTCTGGCTTCCTAAACACTCCAGGTGGCAGGATCTCCTACTTCTCAACTCCTGTTCAATCTTATGTGTCCAGGAGGAAAGTTTGGCCACCGAGCCGTCCTTTGACGAGAACCTGGTCTTCAACGAGAGCAACCGCGTCCCGTTCTTCAAGGTGAGCCGCAGTCAGCACAAAATCAACCACGAAAATAGACCAGTCACATCAGGTTTTTAAGTCTCTACTCTGAACTTTTTCCAGCAGAAGAAAGGAAAGAAGATGAAGGTCCCGAGTAGGTCAAAAACCTTTGAGAACGACGTTCTCTCCACTCCTCAGAAATCCAAGCTGCCGCTGCGATGTCAGAACTGAAGCTTCCAGCTGTTCCTTCTCTTCAGTTCTATACTCGTTTCAGATTTTTACTATTTGTTTTTAAATGTTGTTGTTAAAATAGTCATTAAATAAAGTCGTGAGTGCTTGTGTCTTGTTTGTCCTTTTAAAAAGAAAAGTGAACGTGTTTGTTTTGGTCCAAAATTAAGAAATCAATAAACCATTTTTTAAACTGAAGCTGGTTTTGAGTGTAATAGTGACTCACTGTGTGAACAAGTCTCACTCCAGTCATCTTTTGGTCTATTATAAAAGTGTTTCCTTTTATTTAAATCATTAAAAAAAAATGAAACAAACTTTAAAAGAAAATATATTTTTTATAATATGAAGTCGTATATAACTTTAAAGAAGTTTGCATGACTTCCTTTTTAAAATGAAAGAACCTGTACCATAAAGGATCGTCTCAATGTAGTAGTATAAAGTAGTACTATATGAGTTATAAAGCAATGTCAGTGGTGATGAGATGAATATGTTTTACTGTTTTTGGTGCATCTCCACCAGAAACTTGTAAACCAGAAATAAGTGACTCATTTTTTTGATAATTTGTTGCAATTAAATCCTTTAAAATTAATTGATGATGAAAAACATTTATTCAGCATGTAGTCTGACCTTGAAAAATGAAAATTTGAGATTTTATCTAAAAACAATTACCTTTATTATTGTAATATTTATCACAGAGTAGTAATAAGTTAATAATAGAAATGGCAATCTCTTAAACCAAAAATGATATGCTTCTAAAGCAAAGAAAAGGAAAATTTGTGACAAATCACAAAATGAGGAAAAGGGTAAACCCCAAAAAAGATAAAAGTTAGATCCCCTAGAAATTGTTGTCCTTAATGAAGAACATGTGGATGTTATTTTTGATGTTTTTCTAACAGCGGAAAGAGAAAGATTTAAAGTGAAACAATCAAGTTCAAGTCTTTGATTTAAAATTAAGCAAATTCTAGGAGATATTGCACCATAAATTGTAATATACTCTCCAGGAGTAATTGCTGGGATGTTCTATTCATTAAGAAATTCAACAAAAGAAAATAACTGATCTTTTGTGGTAAAGTCCCACTCTGATAAAAATTTTTAGACCATTTATAAAAGTGGTCTCTGTGGTCTGTTAATTAGGATTTTCTTTTATAGACAAAATACATTTTAAAAAAGTGTTTTCTAGGACAAAAGAAGAAACTGCAGGCAGTGTAAAAAAATTGCAAAAAACCCCCAAAATGAAACATTTAAATAATGGATAAGTACATATTTAATGGATGTCTTAATGACAGAATTTAGCAGTATTACAGGACGCAATAAAAATTCAACATAGAAAAATGAGAAAAGATGAATAGAAAAGTCTGAAAGGTTACAGAAAAGATAGGAGGCCTTATGAGCCTTATCAGCTGCAGGTAGTGACTGTTTTTTGTCTGAGTTTGATCAAGCCAGCTGCAGTGTCTATGTGTGTTTTTGTTCAAAATAAAGTAGTAAAATAAAATGGCTCAGTTGAGAAATAGATGCAGAACAGATGAGAAGTATAAAGATGGTATAAGAAGCAGTCACTGCTGGTCTTACCAAAATAGGAATAGTTGTTGGGTCATTAATGCCGATTAAAAAAATTGAGATTTTGAGGTATATGTCACATATACCGCATTTACAAAAAATAAAGATATTGGTATCGATATCAATATTAACCGATATTGGATCAGTGGCGTAGGGCTGCACGGTGGCGCAAGTGGTTAGCGCTCTCGCCTCACAGCGAGAAGACCCCGGTTCGAATCCCGGCTGGGACCTTTCTGTGTGGAGTTTGCATGTTCTCCCCGTGCATGCGTGGGTTTTCACCGGGAACTCCGGCTTCCTCCCACCGTCCAAAAACATGCTTCATAGGTTAATTGGTGACTCTAAATTGCCCCTAGGTGTGAATGTGAGAGTGAATGGGTGTGTGATTGAGGCCCTGTGACAGACTGGCGACCTGTCCAGGGTGAACCCCGCCTTCGCCCTTCAGCAGCCGGGATAGGCTCCGGCACCCCCGCGACCCCGACAGGGAAGAAGCGGTCAAGAAGATGGATGGATGGATGGATGGATGGATCAGTGGCGGGCCGTCAGGGCCTGCAAGGCCTTCTCTGCTGGCCTAAAAATATCTGAATCACAGACTGATATTAATTATTATTTATTTCCGTGAATACGTATTCTATAATTCCAAATGCTCTGTCTTCGTCCTTTCATTGCTGTCTCTCTGGTTGCGCTGCTTCCAGACGTGTATTTTCCTATTTAAGCATTAACCAATCACATTGCAGCACCATTTGTTGCTAGGGTCAAAGAAATCTGCCCGGAGGCCTTCACAATCAGTTCTGCGGGCCCTGTAGCATAAAATAATTGTCTACCAAACTGTTGCTTCAACCAATCAGATCTGGAGTAGGCGACACCAAAGCCAGCTAGCAGGCACACGGAAACGTCAGCATTTTCACAAGCTTTGATTGGGTAGTCTGACTTTTCAGGAAAAGCTAGACATTGTTAAGCAAAGTCGGGCAACTCTGAAGCTAGCAAGCCTGTCACAACCGGGAGAAGGATTTGAACGCCACTTTCAGTCCTAACTACTAGCGGTACCTTCATTTCGGGGGCGCGGTGAAAGCGCTGGATCCACAAACAGAGGAAAGTCATCACGGAGAGTGACACAGATTTAGACTTCCACCTGTCCACTAATTACGTGTTTGGTGGACAAAACAACCTGATCAGTGCGATCGGAGGAGATCAGAAGGGAAGTTATTAAAGCCCTGTTTGTGTCTGTTATGGTGGATGAGACGACAGACGCGAGTAACGCAGCGCAGCTCGCTCTGGTTCTGCGTTATGTGACGGACACAGGTGCCGAGGAGCGGCGTGTCGAGTTTGAAGATGTTGCCAGTGGAAAGCGTCTCATCGTCTGATTTTTGGTGGAAAATGAACGTCTGGGTAAGTTGTGGCACAGTTTTGTCTGGCACGGGTAATGGAGTTCCATGACACCGTTTAGCGGGAGAGAAGCCAATACGAGGAAATCTACGAGGCCCCTGAACGCACCACGGCGCTCCTCACGCACGAAGAGGTGCAGCGCAAAATCCTCGCACGCACTACCGACAATATTATTTTCCAGACACAGACCAGATTTCAAGATCACAAAAACTGATGTTTGTCTCCCTCCTGGACCACAAGAGGCTTCAGGAATACCAGAACATTTCCCGCATGCAGCCTTTTCCAGCTTATCACAGCCACGGAACACTTTCTATCTGTGAAACGCACGGATTCTGCACGACAGAGTGATTGAAATCTTGAGGAAAGAAAGGATGGATTTTGTGTTTAAATAATCTGGATTTTTGGTGAGTAAAATTTTGCTATCTCCCTACATATTATTGAAATTTTATCAGGTTATTTTTTATGCTTTTGGTGTGTGTGTGGCAGTTGTACCTGCACTAGAAGTTTTACTGCCATAAAATAGTTAATGATTGATTCAGATGGAGCACTACTAAAGGCCTAGGTGTGAAATGCACGGCCCGCCACTGTATTGGATCTATACCCAAATGCTCAGTACCGCCCAGCCCGAGCCGGAAGAGGATTCTACGGAACCCTTGACAGGACATCCAAAGAAAAATGAATAAATTGTTGCATAAATTACCATTTTGTGGCTTTAAATTAGTCGTAGTAATTAATGATACAAAAAAGTACTGATTTGGGCCCAAATCACAAATATTTGCCCACAAAATGCATGTGCACAAAATGGAAATTCATGCCTACAGAATGCTAATTTATGACTACACGAGGCTAATTTGTGTCCACAAGACACTGCCCACTTCTCATTTCCTTATTTTATTTTTTTATATATATTGTATTTCATGTTTACTGAGAGCTCATGTCTCAACATCCAGTGTTCCTGCTTGTTAAACTACATTTTATTAAAACAAATGTTCAAAGGACGTCATTGTTCAGATTTCATTATTTATTTTTTTTGGTGAAGAAAATTCAAAGGGAACAAATGGCTTAATGTTGATAGACTAATAAAGTGATTATACTTTATTGATTAGAGGTAGCAGCTGATCAATAATGAGTAATATTTGTCCTTCATTACAAAAGCGGTGCCCCGAGGAAGATTTTATTAAATTCCCAGTTTAATAAAATGGATAATTTTCCACCAACTTTAGGATCGATTATTTCATATTTCTTCCTTCCTTGTTGCAGACGCATGTGGACGGCAAAAGGTTACAGGAACAAAAATAAAGTTCCTGTGTTTTCCTTTTGATACAGTAGCCTATTACTTTTTAACAAATGTAAACTGCTTGTGTATGGAAGAGAAAAAAAGAAAAATACAGAGAAACAGCAAATATAGAAGTATAAAGTAATATCAGCAGCGAAAAAAGAATTTGTTAACAAACAAAAGGACTAAAAAAACTATCAACATCAGTAAATCTTTAGGAATGGTCAATTGAACCACACTCTTGTGGTGTATTTGTGTGTGTTGTTCATTAAAGTCCTGTTTTTACTTTCTCTGTTCATCTTTTATTGTATAATATTTTCAAGAATTATTTTTCTTAAGTACATTTTTGAGTTGGTCTGTATTGCTTTGTTTGTACAGCATTTTTCTAAACATTTAATAAAGAATTTAGAGGAACTAAAACAACGTGGTTTGTACAGTGAGGCAAATAATCATCTGAACCCCGTGTGATTTTACAACTCTCCAACTTCGAAATTGTAGAGGAGTCTGAGATTTTCATCTTAGGTGCAAGTCTACTGTCAGAGAAAGAATCTAAAAAATAATCTGGAAATCACATTGTATGATGTTCTAATAATTTTCTTTAATTAATTTATTTCTATGCTTCTGCAGGGAATGAGTATTTGAGCACCTATATCAGCTAGAGTTCTGACCCTCAAAGACCTGTTAGTACGTCCTTGAATGCTCCACCTCCACTCATCTTGAATTAGAAACACCTGTTTGAGGTCGTTAGCTGCATAAAGACTCCTGTCCACCCAAACAATCAGTAAGAACCGAGGCGTGCAAACCTGGTGAAAAAACAAAGACTAATGTACCAAACATTGATTTTCTCAGGTGTTCAAATAAGTATTTGCAACAGTAGCAAGCAAATCTTTTTTTTTTTAAATCCCATAGTATGATTTCCAGGTATTTTTAGATTATGTCTCTCACAGTTGACATGCACCTAAAAGGAAAATCTCAGACCTCTAAATGATTTCTAAGAGAGAAAGCTTGTTAAATCACAGGGTGTTCAAACTTTTTTTTTTTTTTTTTTGCTTCTTTCTGTAGCAGCAGTCTGTGCAGCTGCAGTCAATCACTTTGACTAGCTGGGGAAGGGTAAAAAAACATTTTGTTTCACCCTATGGGGATCTGATGCACAGTGTCAAGCCCCGCCTACTTCCTGGTTGTCAACACTCTGGTTTGGTCAACAAAGCACTCCAATACTTGGAGGAGCTGCCCTGGGTTGTGAGCACACAGTGCGCTCCTTTCAGGTGCAGAAAGGGCACCACTGCTGTTTTTCTGTTTTTGAGAGGCTGTTTGGACAGATAGCTGTTTTGGCTTTTGTTTCCTGCCGCTGTCAGTGGAACAAAAGCTCTGCCAGCCACGCTACAGGCCCCCAGCGAGCTCCCTGCCACCCGTGAGACTGTATGGACAGTTGCCTTTCCTTTATATTTTACTCACTGAATTATATCTTCTTTTAGGTGCTGGTGTGTAGGTTGTGTGTGGTTTGGGGGTTCAGCATATCTCTTTATATTAGGTGGTTCTTATCCGCTTTCCACCCCACTTACTGTTTTTATTTTTATTTTCAGGTCGAAGTGCTTTTGCAGAGCGTGTTGGGTGACGACGATGGAGGTTCGTTTGTGCGTGTTTCCTGGTGTGGACCCAATTCCTTAACCTAATAATAAAACTATTGAAACTGGAACCACATCTTGGCCTGTTGGGAAGAATCTGCGTGTCCTTGTCAGGACTGCCTTTGGGTTCCCTAGACCCTGTATTCCGGGGTGGTGTTGTTTGCTTTGGTTTATTACAAATATCCCCCACTGTGGCACATTTCAATGTGTATGAAACCGAAACAAAAAAAAGCAGAAGCAGAACTCGACATTTGATGATTTCTTTGAAATAACACCTGAACTTTCGACGCTGCTCCATAGCCATGGGTTTCCTGCTCGGTCTGTGTGTTCTGGCTGTGGCCGTGGAGTTCGTTAAAACCGAGGAGACACTTCAGAACAAAGAGTTCGCTCTTGATGGAACCTTAAAGTTGAGGCCTGTCAACCCGCCGACTCCGATCACCAGCATGACGTGGAAGCATGAAGGTAACCTGCTAGTGGAGCAGTACAGCAGCACGGCTAAGCCTGAATATTACGGTCAGTTCAAGGACCGAACCAGCTTGGTTTTTTCCACTGGAGAAATAACGATATCCAAGCTAAAACTGGAAGATGGCGGAAAATACACCATTGAAATCAATAATGTAATCCAAGATGTCGGATTTCAAGTAAAATTCATCAAAGAAGTTCCTGTCCCGACGGTTGATGTGAAACCATTGGCGTGCTCCGAAACGTCGGACAGCTGTTCACTGCACTGTGAAGGAAATGTTGACAGCGCCGGAACCGTCAGCTACTTCTGGAAAGGAGGAGACCAAGACTGGAAAAAGTCAACGACAAAGAAACTGGAGATAAAGAATGACGCGGACACACGGAAGATTAAAGAGTTTTTCTGCAAAGTCGAGAACTCTGTGAGTGAGAAGGAAAGCGCGGCCAAGCTGAACCCTTTCTACAAGGAGGTGGAGGGCCCCACTGTGGGTACGGTGGTCCTGATCATCCGTGGAGTCATCCTCATCCTCGCCATTGTCGCTGGAACTGGAGGGATAGTCAGTCTGTATAAAAACAAAAGACTGGTAAAGAAGCGAAGCGAGTGCAGAAAACCCAACCTCAAGCATGACCTAGCTCTGAACCATCTTCATAACTAGCAGTATAAAACATTGAAAAGATGCCGTTGATTGTTGTTCTGCTCTGTGTGAGGTTCCTGCAAGACTACTTTTATTGTATCAGCTTCAAGACTCATGATAGAGGCTAAAGCAGCAGCAAAAATATATTTTCATGCATGAATTCTTTTCTGCTTCACAGTGGAATTGAAATGATTGAATGTGCCACTGTTCTATGACATCATCCTTAATGCACTGTTAAACACTTTTTGCGTTTGCATTTATTCTAAGACCCACACATATATGAGCTAACCTGCAACACACGTGGTCATAAGGCTTCCGTTACACAGAATTATTTACCGTGGGAATTTAACCTGAAACATGACCATTAGGTTACAGGAGCAAAGCAAAGTTGCTGTGTGTGTTTTTCTTTTTAATAAATGGTTATTACTTTTTCAACAAATGTAAACTGTTTTAATATCTTTTTAAGTTCAAAACTTTGGCGTCTAAAAGTGTACAGAAGTACAAAAGGAAATTAAGTGAAACAGAAACTCAGAAGTGTGAAAACTTCTAAAGCTGGATGTGGTTAAGACAGCAAGAACTAAACAGTAAGAACTCAACAGTAATGTTTTTTTTAGCTTCCATGAGAAAGACATTGAAAAATACATCACATAGAATGTCCAACAATTTTTTTTTCTACACGTCATAACTATTATATAACCAATTATTTTCACACCTCAGTATAAACCAGGGGTCTGCAACCTTCAGTACTCTTGTCATTTGGGTTTGTTTCTTGCCATTTACAACCCTGTAGAAGGCATTACGTCTTACTTTACCGTTGAGGGAGGAGAGAAAAAAATAAAAATAAAGTATAAATGGTGCAACCACATTCCAGCAGCTCCCCCTGTCGATGAGGCCAAATGTAACATCAGTCTGTACTTCATCAGAATCCACCAAGTCCCTTCCAGCATCATGAGGTTGCTGGTTTGGTCTGGGATATGTTGCACTCAGAACCAGATTATCAGTTTAAACAGACTAGATGTACAAGACAAAAGGACACATGACTTTATTTAAAGACCAATAAAATTTAAGGCGACACTGAATAAACCAAAAAGGAATGACAAAAGCTTCAGTTCTGACGTGGCAGCAGGTTGGATCTCTGAGGTGGAATCGTTCAAGACCTCCATCTCCTTTCTCCTGCTAGAGAAAGGAAGTTTCAATGAATGGCTCCAGAATCACAAAGCTGGTGTGATTGATCCATTTTTGACAAGTGCCGCCTGCAGCTTACCTTAAATAGGACATGATCACTCTCATTGAAGACGAGGTTCTTGTCAAAGTCCGGGTCCATGGCCAAACTTTGGTTGCAAGTGCTCATCTCGTCTTCCATGGAGTCCTGGATACAGAAGATAAAGGATAAGAAAACATGTAAACAGAAATCCTGCCACCTGCAGGCCTTGGGAATTCTGGAGGACAACGCTTGTACGTGGTTGACAGTCTGACCGGTGGGAACGTCCTGCTGCAGCTCGTCCTCGGTCCAGTCAGAGCTCTGCTTCTGCACGGCTTTGAGGGCCTGCTTCATGTCCTGCTGCTGCTCAGACAGTTGCTCCTCAGCCGTCCTGACCTGCTCGCTGCCCAACGTCTGCACACTCTGCAGCAGAAAACAAACAAATGCACCAGCAACGATAAGCTATGGATGTTATTGGTGTCTTTGAGAGAGTATTAAAGACAGCCGCTTGACATGGTCAATTGGCCATTTCCACCATTTGCTGCAAAAATTATTGTCTCATGTTCCCACTGAACAATTTGAGGAAATTCATTCCACAAATGCTACAGGCAGTTATGACAATAGACAGAGCAATCATCCAGTCTTCTTCAGCTGGTCCTACGGGGTTTAGGTCGTAGGTCATGGTTGGTCCTAAGAAGTAATGCATTCTGATGTCGTGAAGTCCAGGTTTGACAGTTCAGGTACCATGTGGTGGAGCATTATCATCCATGAACAGAAAGTGTGGTGGTGGAACGGGGGAATGATGATGGTTCTACAATGTTTGCAGGAAGAACGTGCAGGAACGCCAGGTGATGCCTTTTCAAACTGTTCTGCCTCCTCCTCCAAAGTAAACCATGTTGACCTCGGAGTATCGTTCACCTCACGTTCTCCAGCAACACTCATGACCATCATTTGTGTAAAAGGCAGACACTCGGTGAACAGGACAGTAGACCATTACTGCATTGTCCAGGTCACATGGTCTTGTGTTCACTACCAACATTCACTCAGCTCAAAAAGCCACCTCTTCAGAGGAGATTTTGGAAACAGAGGCTTCAGCTGAACATGAAAAATGCCTTAAGACATTTAGGCTGTGGAATTTTGGTTAAAACCTTCACATTCATAATACTGGAAAGGTTTTTCTTTTTTTAATTAAAAAAAAAAATTGTTCGGGGGGGCTTCAATGGAGATGACTGCTAATGACACTTTGAGACTCGTCAAGTGCACCTGCAACATCTGACTTTACCAACCCGAAGGCGTTCTGTTGCCAGGTGTCTTAGGCGACGAGTTTTCTTGACCCAATAATGAACATGAAATGACTTCTCGTCCAAAAATCAGCTTTTTTAACCAACAGAATGTTGAAATTCATCAATATGTATATGCCTTTAACACATTGAAAAGGTTTCTCGGATTTTTTGGTTTTGGTCACAAAAATTTAGACAGTGAGAGTATTATATGGAAGAGGCCAAGTGATACAGTTAACCTCAATTCCAAAAATCCAAGCTGATACAAGTGCTGTGTACGGCAGCCACTGGGTTTCTCACAATATTCCTAACTTATTGGAAGTAGTGCATGTTCATCTACCTAGAGACTAAGGACAGAATCTAGTAATTACTGAAAAACTAACAGAATCTACTGCAACATAAGAGAGACAAAAAATGAATCCTCCAATTGGAGAAGCTGTTTGGAAGCACATTGACATGTGAACTTGACAGTCTGTACCTGCTGGACTGCCTGAGCTTCAGTGGAGATGGCCCCCGTCACGGCCAGGAGCTCCTGGTTCTGGCGGTCGGCGTGCTGCCTGGCTCTGAGGCTCCACTGGAGGTCCCGCTCCACCAGACCTGCAGTCACAGCAACACTGATCTGAAACCCAAACTCCACAGGAGGGGGGACTTCTTTCTAAATTCTAAAGGGAAGGTTTTCAAGGTGCTAAATGGAATCAGTTCTGGAAAATGAATTACAATTGTGAGGGAGTTGTGAGTCTCAGAAGTGAAGATTGGCAGGACTTCAGAATACTTTAAATCAATGACCCTCAAGGTCAAACTTTAAAAAGGAGTCTCATCAAAAGATTTATGGAAACAGGAGAAATCCTACTGAAAAACTACTGTATTTTCTCAATGCCCTGTAGTTGGAACCCAAATAACCCCATCAGCTCTCACAATAGTGACATTACAAACGATCCAAGAATATTCCAGAACTCCCACAGTCCTTTGTGGATTAAAGTCCAGAAGAACTGGGCTCTCCCCCTGTGGAGCAGGACTCGTTTTGGACTGCATCACTGTGGGACAGATTTCTGCGGTTGAGTGTTTCCAAATGTGACATTGTGGTTCATCATTGTCACCATATTCTCCAGCTAAAGGAGAGGCTCCGGTGTTCAAGTCAAAAGAGCATCTCTACAGGTCAGTAGATAGTGGTGAATATGGTTTACAAGTTAAATGCATTGAAGGAACCATAAAGTTTTCAGAGTTTCTGAGCATCACATGCCTCACCTCCCAGACATTCATTGTTTCATCACTTCAAATTAAAACATTTTAGGAATCGGTTTAATCAGCTAGTACATCTAAAGATTGAAGACAGGTCGTACCTGACACGGAGCTGTAGCCGTCCATCTCCGTCAGAAGCTGCAGGTTCTCGTCTGCAGTCAGACGCAGAGAAGAGGCGATGGAGGAGGAGGAGTGGAGGACTTGGGCCCGTCCTGAAAGCTGATCCTCCACGGAGCTGCAGCCGCTGCAGATCAGAAAACCAGACGGTCACAGACGTTCAGACACCAGAGGAGAAATCCTCAAAACCTTCAAAGTCACCTGCTGATGCTCTCCTGGAGCAGCAGCACTGGAGTCTGCAGAGCTCTGGAGGCCGAGTGCAGCTTGGTCAGGACCTGCATGGACAGCAGGGTGAGCTGGTTCTGCAGACACTGGATGGTGTCCTTCATGCTCTGAAAACAAAGATGGCTGCTTCAGTTCTCCAGTCAAAAGATCTGCAGAATCTCATGTGAAACTTATTAGTTAATGTTTGTGTGTAGAAGTGAAGCTCCGCCCTTTTATTGCTCTAAATGAGCTTCTTCAGGAGTTCCTCAGGGTCGACCCAAACAGGCTCCAGTGTCTTACCGCCTGTTGTCGCTCCTGCACTTGTTGGATCTCCTTCTCCAGCTTGTCGTGCCCGGCCTGCACTGCATCCAGACCCAGCACGGCCGTCTGCCGCAGACCCACCAGCTCCTGGACCAGACCGCCGAGGAACCCGCCCACCTCCTTCATGGCCTCCACCTGGCAGGAAGAGGAGGAGCAGTTCTCACACCAGTTTGAATGCAGGTTTGGTTTTTGGTCCAAAGATGCTGAATATGAACTCACCTGAGAGGCCAAAGCTCGCTGAGTCTCCACCGAGGATTTCAGAGAGTCACAGAGCTCTTTGACGACTGTCAGATCCATCAGAGTTCTGGTTATCAGGACGTCCTCCATGTCCTGCCGATATTCCTCCTGAAAAGAACAAATGCAGTTTAAGGCTGATTCTCACAGCAGCTCCATGTTGGAGCAGGAAGCAGCCACCATGTCCACCAAAGGATTAGTAGAAAGAGAGATACTGGAGGCTATACAATGGATTTAACTATTCACTTTTATTAGAAACTTTTAACTTTTTTTTAGCCAATTTCAGAGTTGACTTCTATGACATTATTTAGCACTGTAAACCAACTTTTCACCTTTTTATTTTTTTAGTCTGTGACTAAATTAGTTTTTTCAAACTGTAACTTTATGGTGTTAAAACAGATTGATTTTTAATTTCTGAACAATACCTTTAAGTATTAAAATTATTTCTTACAATTTCCAGATTGTAGTTTTTTTATCATCTCCTTCCAAAAAGGCATTGGGGTATGTTGTTTTGTTTGATTTATTATCAATTAAACCTTTTAAATTGTCCCAAGTTTTACATTTAATTAGCTTTTAAATTTGATGTAACATTTAGTACTTTGTGTAGTAATTTAGACTACAAGTGTAAACTTCTTGAACTTTCTAACCTAAAATTGTTTTATTTTAATATAAATACAGGCTTTAACCTTCAGACATTTTTCAACCAAACTTGTTGTACTGAGGTCATCAGGAGAGCTTCTCACCAGCAGCTGCAGCAGACTCTCCTTGTCCTGCAGACACAGCGCCTCATGCTGCTGCAGCTCCTCCTGAAAGCGACCCACGCCCTCACTGACCAGCGATCTGACTCCGCCCACAAACGACTCCATGGTGGTCATGGCTCCTTTCACTGCCTCCTCATTCATAGTAATCAAACCATCTGGAAGAGAACAGAAACACAAAAGTTTCAGTGGTTTCCAAATCCTCCACATCTCCTGCAGTAGTTTCACATTTATCTGAAAATTACATTTAGACACAAATTGTAACATCTTTTAGAATATTTCCATTTGTATCAACATAAAACTTTTTAAAATAGTGTTGTGGCTCCACAGTCAAAGTTCTTGTTGCTGAAGGACAGAATTAAGCTCAGGTCATCACAGACAGTCAGAGACGGCCGTTTCTGGTCTTCCTCTCACCGATGGCCTGTGAGCAGCTGCTCAGCATGCGGCTGTGTTCGGCTCGGTGCTCCTCATAGCAGCGCAGCATGGAGATGAAGGCACCATCCATCCTCTGAGCGAAGCTCTGCTGCATCTGCAGATTCAGAGCAGACCATCAGTCTGGTAAAACAAATGCAATGCTGGATAGACTCATGGATCAATCAACATGAATATATCTTTATCTGAACCCAATGAACTGCAGAAAATAGATGAAAAAATAAAAAAGCTTCGAGTTTCACAATTTTGTTCTTCAGATTAGAGATATTTTCATAGCAACTCTAAATTAAGTTTGATTAGCTCTTCCTGTGGAGAATCACGTGTTTTTTTTTTTTTAATAATGGTTAAAAAAATGTCTTGTCTCATTATTGATTGGGTTTCAGGTATTCCTATAACAGAAGGAATGACTAGAACCCAGGTGCAGAGAGAACTCCAATTTGACCCAGGAATCCACTCAAAACTCCACAAAGTAGGGGAATTAAAACGAAACACCTCCTAAGAGGGAAAAATGACAGATTTAAAGAAGAGCAGAACAAACACAAACTCAAATACCAAGCAGACCTCAGTGTTGGCACAGAAGTTAGGCTTAGGAAGCATGGTGGATCACCCCCACAGGCTGAAACCTAAATAGCCACTGATTACTAAATACAGGCAGCTGCACAGTCCTCCACCAGAGCCACAGGGGAGGAGGGTGGAAACATCCACCAGGGGCAACAACTGAGCGGCAAAACATAAGGAGCTGGTTAGGAACAATAAAATGAACAACTATCTGTGTAGTTTCCTGGTTTTAATGTTTATTAATAAATAAAAAAATTGTGTTTTTGACCGCAGTTGATCAAAATTTTGGACAAATAAAAACACATTTTCCAGCCTTGAACAGTTTAGTTAAAAACCGAACTGAAAAATATATTTATTTAATTCCCTAACGAATCATCTAAATCCATCTTTCATTGAGGATTTACGGCCGAAGTTTTCATTTAAATAAATCTGGATGACGGGACCATCCTGGTTAGGGTATTGGTACCTTCTGAAGCTCCTCCTCCATGACAGTAATCTGCTCCAGTGAGCGGTGATCTGTGACGTCATGCTCCTGAAGCACAACGCATCAAACCAACTCTGACCTGAAGATGACTGGAGGAAGCTCAAGAAGGCCACCTCCAAACAGTTTTCACTAAAACTCAAATCCTTTTTCAACAAACTGAAGCATCATCGCCTCCTTCAATTCAAAGAATTATATCTGTTGACCTCAAGATGCTGGAATTTAACACGAGGCTCTCTGGTGTGAATTTAATTTAGACTTTTCTTAGCACGAAAAAAAATCAAAGGCGTAATGAATAAGGAGCAGACAAAAAAATACTGTTTGAAAAATACTCCAGTCAGGCCGCAACCTCCCTGCTCCGCTCCATTCTGATCCATGCATGTCTCTTATTTCCTCACCTGAGCTGGCATCTGGGGATGTGAGGGGCTGTAAGCTAGCGGGAGAGTGTGGAAACAGAGAGTTCTCACTAATGGGGAGGGGTAGGGGGGCGGAGATGCTCCGAGCCAACAGTCCTGCCCACAACTCCTGCAGAGGGTCTAAGACCTCTATAGTTCAGGCTCACGATCTGCTTCATGATCGCACACCCTCCAGTTAAAAGGTATAATTTTATGAAAACTTGAGACTAATTTGACTTCATAACATGTAGTTTGATGGAGCAACATTTCACAGTGAAACTGGTGGTTCAAAAGGTGAGAATTATTAGAAAAAAAAGGATTTTTAACAATAACGATTAAGAAAAATAAGCAACCATGACAAATAATATAATTACAAATAAAACAACAAGTAAGTGTTTTTCAAAGTGTGTATTTCCCAATAAGTTTTTGCATTAAATCTATCCTTTGTGGAGTAACTAAAAATGCGTATTTCTTTGAATTACTTTTTACCCTCTGTACTTTTCCTTTTTTGTACATATTATTTTTAGATTAATTTATTTCATTTTAGGCATTCATTTCAGTAAGAATGAACCAACAAAAAAAACCCTGAATTGCTATGAACTGCTTTTTCTTTCACAAAACTCTATTGTAAATGCCAAGTATCAAACAAAAATATCATTATGCATTGCACATTAATCAAAAAAACAAAGAATAATGACATAAAAAAATAATAATTAAATTTAAAAAGTCCAAAGAGTCCAAAGGGTAGGAATGAAATAATAAAAGTACTTAATGGGTACATATATAATGATTTATGATAAAACATTACTAATTTGACATTGTAACATGTTGGGAACAAATTTCACAACATTTTAAAGCTTTTCGGTTTTTTGAAAAATCAATTTATTCAACATGTAGTCTGACCTAAAAAAATAGGAACATTTTGGTTTTTTTTCTAAAAACTATTACATTTGTTATTGTAAAATTTAGCAAAGAGTCGTGATAAAAGTGCTTTAATAATGTAAACGGCTCACTCTTAGGTTCGCAGAAGTCAAACAGAACATGCTTCCAAAGCATAGAAAAGGTGAATGTAAATTTGAACAAATAAATCACAGACTGAAAAAAGGGCAAAGCCAAAATAAGAGTACCGGTATGCATTATGTCAACATTGGATTTAAATATTTTTCAATATTTTTTGCAGTGTAAAACTAAAAAAATTAAAAAAGGACATAGTTTCTGCAGAGAGACAATAGTTCATTAGAAACTCGCCTGAGTTGTGAGAGAGACTGTTGGTGCGCAGTGAGCCTGTGTTCATTTCCTGTCACCCATCTGTTTACACCCTTTAACAGCCCCTCACACCCCAACCAAACATTAGTGGTGCAACAAAAAATGGTGAGCATTATCAGAGCTCTCCAGTCATACAGCTGGGATGACAGCTCAGACTTAAAAAACAAAGACATAAATTGATCTATTTTTCTACAAGCGGATGCAGAATGGAGAGGTAGTGCCCCCCGCCCCCACATGTTTTCCAATGTCGAAAGAACAACCTTTGTCAAACTTATTTTTTTCTAATCCTGAATTACAATAATTTGTATAAAGCAATAGTCGGAAATGGAATATTGAATTTATTTTTCTTTATAAATGTCCTCCATCATGTGGAAAATGCCATAAGACCTTGTCAAAAAAAAAATTCATCAGAGTTGGTCTATAGATAATACCAAAATAATACGATCTTGGAACTAAGATTTAAGCAATATTGATGTATCTTTATATAGAAGATCCTTGTTGTTCCTGATTATATAATTATGAGGAGAGAAGTTGTGTTCCTGTGAGAAAATACTGTAGTCAAAACAGTTCAGCCTCCTCACCGCTTGGTGGCAGTATAGCGATAAATTCAAACCGCCAACACCCGGTTAACGCCCAGGAAACAGACACACGCACAAAAAAACGACGCCATTTGGGTGTGTTGCTGAGAAGGGAAGTCCGCCTCGACAGTTTATCAGAAAACCAGCAGGACTTTCGACGCTGCTCCATAGCCATGGGTTTCCTGCTCGGTCTGTGTGTTCTGGCTGTGGCCGTGGAGTTCGTTAAACCCGAAGAGACACTTCAGAACAAAGATTTCGCTTTCGGTGGAACCTTAAAGTTGAGGCCTGTCAACCCGCCGACTCCGATCACCAGCATAACGTGGAAGCATGAAGGTAACCTGCTAGTGGAGCAGTACAGCAGCACGGCTAAGCCTGAATATTACGGTCAGTTTAAGGACCGAACCAGCTTGGTTTTTTCCACTGGAGAAATAACGATATCCAAGCTAAAACTGGAAGATGGCGGAAAATACACCATTGAAATCAATAATGTAATCCAAGATGTCGGATTTCGAGTACAAATCATCAAAAAAGTTCCTGTCCCGACGGTTCATCTGAAACCATTGTCGTGCTCCGAAACTTCGGCCAGCTGTTCACTGCACTGTGAAGGAGATGTTGACGGCGCCGGAATCGTCAGCTACTTCTGGAAAGGAGGAGACCGAGACTGGAAAAAGGCAACTAAGAAACTGGAGATAAATAATGACGCGGAAACACAGACGGTTAAAGAGTTTTCCTGCAAGATCAAGAACTCTGTGAGTGAGAAGGAAAGCGCGGCCGAGCTGAACCCTTTCTACAAGGAGGAGGAGGCGGGTCTCTCTGTGGGTGCGGTGGTCGGGATAGTCTTTGTATTCATCCTCATAATCGTCGCTGTTTTTGGAGTGGCTGTATTGTTTTATAAGAAAATGTTCTGCTTCAAAAACTGTCAAAAGGAAACTGACACCACAAAGCCTAACGGAATTACTGGCGAAGAAGGGGTGAAATTGACTGAACCGACAGCTACGGGTGCTGGCTCAGGTCCAGCTATTGAAACCACCAATGAATCTGCATGACCTCCTATAATTTCTATCCCCAAACCATCTTTAAAACAAACGGCATAAAACATTCCCACAGTGTTGACAAATTGTCTGCACGTTTCAAGGTGGATCTGGAATGTAAAGGATGCTGGTTGAACGCTGTCCCTCTCTTTAGGAGGTTCCCGCAAGGCTCTCACCTGTTGTGCATTGTATCAGCGTCATGACTCGCCACAAAGTCCCAAAGAGGAACCAGAAATGTGTTTTTATGTGTGGATTCATTTCTGTGCCCTGCAAAAGACTGATGACCTTTTTTTGGTCAACCCAGTCTTCACCAAACAGATGGGATAGGCTCCAGCAACCCTGTGACAGTGAAAAGGATAAAGCGGGTTTCCATAGATGGATGGATTTGTGGGTTCATTTCTGCTTCACTGTGGCACTGGAATGGACAAAGTGACTCAATGCATCATTCCTGTGGACACTGCAGCTGGTGGATGGATCCCCCTCAGGCTGCCTTCTGTGGATGTGTGTTGCCATCTCCCAGGGAAACATCTGAGACTAAGATTTGGACTTTTAGGGGGGAATGTACAAGCATGTAATTACAATCAGTTATTAACTCTGCTTGGCTTCATTAACTACTAAACCTGTATAGGTTAGAGGATTTCACTTTCATCCTATTGTGCCTTTACTCGTGACATCATCTTATATGCACTGTCAAATTTTACTGCATATTGTGTTGCATCTGTGCCGAAAGGTCCAAACACTCAGTCTGTAAGCGTGTTTTAAATTTTTTTTGGAATCTTTTAATATTTAAGGTATGTAAACTGCTTTTTAAATAAATGTGATTTTTTTTTCTCGAACTCCTGCGTGATTTTTGACCTCAACATCGATGAGAGAAGGTCGGCAGATCTAACAAGCTAAACCGGAAGTGCGCGTGGTGTCACCCTCTTGGCTTCCGGCTCTTGGGTGGCTATGCTAGCTCGGAGAGCCGCCTCGGCGCCCCGATTGGAATGGATTTAGAGAGCGCTTTTCAAACGGTTGGCGAGTTTGGACCCTTCCAAAAGCGGGCCGTATTTGTCCTCAACCTGTCCCAGGTCAGTGAGCAACGAACGCTTTGTTGAAGAGAAATGGGTCGGAACGGAACATTCCCGGATGTTAGCAAAGTCGGTGCTACGTGGCTACCAGATAGTTAAACGTTAAATAGGTTTTAAGCTAAAATCTAGTCTCTATTGAAGAAAACGAGCTTCTAAATATTTTACTGAAATAAAAGAAAAAAGTACAGATTAATTTCAGCGCCGCCTGCAGCATTATTAGTTTACACATCATAATCGGCGTTGATTTGTTTAAAAGTCTGCATGATCCGCTATGGCTTTTCTCCCTATTTCTCATTTTCTTTTTTTTAAAATTCTGGTTCCAATATAGAGTTGTAGTTAGCATTAGATGTTTAAAATTTAAATGCACACTGTTTTGCACGTTAAAGAGCAGCAGCAGCAGCCCCCTCCACCTCTGTGTATCAGGGGGATACAGTCCTGTCACAGCATGTTTACCCTGACTGTACAATGCACGTGTTTGCTGAACATGGACCTGAATAAAACGGGATTAAAATACACAACGTCAAATTTAAAATAAAGTTGAACAATGGTGGATTAAAAGGGGGGGATCTTCTAAAACTATAATATGATCGGCATATTTGAACAAACTTGGGAAATTACAAGGAAGCCTCATTTGAGTTGCGGAAATTGGTTTTAACACGTTCCAACATTTACTGATGATAGAGATCAAATATTATTGAAGTTATTGAATATTCTTGAAGTGTAAGAAAGCCAAACATGACATTTTCTATCATTGTGACGTTGGAGCACCATCATTCCTTTTCTCCTTCTACTATCAAATGTAAACAACAGCAATAAACAATTAAAAAAAAACTATACATGTAAATATAAGTCTATGCTTTAAGAATTTTACCTCTGAACTTCACCTTAGCAACTAGACACTGTCATGCAGCAGAAGATTGAAATGTGTGCAAATACATCCATTAAAAATCAGACAATGAGATTTTCTGAATATTTTCTATTCTCATTTTGTCTCTCATAGTTGAGTTATACTTATGATGAAAATTACAGACCTCTCTCATCTCATTATGTGGGAGAACTTGCACAATCGCACAAGCTGATTTCCAATAATTATGGGATATTATCATGGGATGGCATGTTGTGACCTCCTAAAATTATTTATTTCTTTATCTGCGTAATAATAGTTTTTGTTAATTTTAAAAAAGAATCAAAAGGGAGATCATGAATGTATTTATACTCTCTTAAATGTAGTGCAGCCTGTGGTGACAGTATTATGGTTGGGGCTTAAGCCAAGTTCATTGTTTTTCTCCCTTTCTTTCTTTTTTTTAATTAAATGTTTTAATTCATCGTTTAACCACGTTCACAAAATAGATTTTTTTGGACACAAAAAGATGCAACAGGATGGTTTTGTGCTGCAGCTCTACATGGCCTGTCAGTCCATGCTCATCGTTCTGGTTGGATCTACACCGCAATACCAAATCCAGTCACCGGACACCGCCCAGCCCAGTCAGCAGGTGCAGCTCCAACACGTCACCTTCACAGAAGATGTGGACTCCATAGTGACCGAGGTGAGACACTCTCCCATCTTCTCTGAAAAAAATGCAGTTGAAGCCGGTGGAAGTACAATCTGGGGGCTGGTGTCTCCAATCTTCTCTGTGCTCCTCAGTGGCTCCTCGTCAAGCAGCAGGCTTACAAGGTCGGCCTCGCGGGATCACTGTTCTTTGCTGGACTTCTGGTTGGGAACGTCGTTTTTGGGCCGCTATCTGACAAGATCGGCAGGAGGCCCGTCTACCTGACAGGTGAGGAAACCGTGGTTCCTTCACCCTGAATGCCAGATTTATTCAGAACTAGCTCCACTTTGGGGTTCTAAACAGTTTCTTTTCTAAATTAAAATCGTTTTACTTGAGGTTTAAAACACTTGGCTGAGGTAATCTGCTGCAGAGACACAGGGAGGGGAACGATTACCTAAACTGAAAGTCTCACCTGGTTTCAAAATGAGTTTTTGGAAACGATTCTTATGTGTGGACTTTAAGGAATGTGCAGGAGTTTAGGGAGTTAAAGGTCACAAGTATAAAAAACCCTTTCAAAAAAATGGGAATATAATTGAAAAGTCTGTTCATTTCCATATTCCATTAAAGTAAGTTAAACTTTCATAGAGTGTTGATTCAGCTAAGGAGGAGAAGGACTGTTGCCAGTGCTCCAAGGTCCTGCTTTCGGATGAAAGTAAAGGCGTTCTTTTCATTTGAGAATCGAAGTTCAAGGGTTTGGAGGGAAACTGCTGAGGAGCAGAACCCAAGCTGCTGGAGGCCCAGTGTGAAATCTCCACAGTCAGTCATGATTTGGGGTTCAGCGTCGAACCCTGGTGTTTGTAAACTCTACTTTCTTCAATCCAAAAATCACTGCAACAGTCTAGAATGTTCTAGAGGACTTCATGATTCCTTCTGCTGAGAATCTGGATAGAGATTATGATTGCATCTTCCTAGAAGACCTGGACCCTGTTCAAACTATTGAAGGATTTAAGACAGACACTTTGGAGATACTTTATTTTGATTTAAAGTGATCACAATCTCTGTTTTTAAACTATGTAAAAGCTGAGAAGTAAACGGTGATTTCTCCACAGTATTCTAATCTTCTAATACATTTTTTTGTGGGTTGTATGAGCTGGGACCCCAATTTATTTTAAAATAAAGCAAGTAAACAGTGGGACTTGAATCTATATTCCATGAAAGTAAAAAAAAAAGAATTAAATTATGGAAATAAATATACTTTTCCTTGATATTGCAATTTTTTGTGTAGGGTCTTGCAAATATGAGTTTGTCTGTGCAAGACTAAATTAAAATCTTAAAATCTGTTCTAAGGAGGCCAATATAGTGATAAAAAACTGAGGGGTACCATGAGTTCGCTTATTAGCTCCAATTCAAAGCCTTGCTGCAGAAGATAAACTTATAACTTATCTCATCTGTCTTTCTATTTTGTTTTTTAAAGAAGGTTTTCCATTATATCTTGTAAACATTTGAAAGGGTATGAGAAAAGTATTTGTATAGTTGTTGGATGTTCCAGGGATTCCCAGTTTGAAGGAGATGGTTTTACTAATCCTGTTTACTGTCAAGAGTGTTGCCCAATAGTGCACTATGATCACAGTAAAATAATTTTTACTCGTTTGGAAATTGTCACACTGACGTATGTAGACAGTCTGCTGTATGTGGTTCTGCAGGTTTTTCAGCTCTGTTATATAAATAGTCTGTGCAGCTGACTGAGAAATTTTCTAGATATTGTTTGTGCAAAAACTCACTCATCCTGCATTTGCTCAGAACTCTTTGACTTGTTTTTGTGTGGCCAGAGCTCTTAAAACAAAGATGGTGGACTCTACTGCAGTTGCAGAACTTAGACTCCGTGTTATGTTATGTATCACGTAATAGGATTTTGAAAGTAGTGTGGGCGGGGCTAATAAAAAAATCCAGTTGCTAGGAGATTTTCTGCTGCAATGAAACTGTTACATTTATCAGGTACAGACATTGACTGAATATGAGAACTGGACTGAGTGAGTGTGACGTCACCCATAGAAAATGTTTAACTTCCGGCTTCAACCAAATGAAGTCAATTCAGTCGCCATTTTTTTTTTTTGCAATATGGACGCCGCCATGCCAGACGATATCAGTAAGCAGTGATTGGTCCAAGTTGGTCGGAATCATTGTTTCTATGGCAACCACTCTTGCTAATCAGGAGGGAGTTTATTGGAAGTTCACATTCCTACCACTTGAAAGTGGGCTCGGAAAAATCTGTCAAACTATTTGAACAGAGACCAGATGCTTTTATTCAGGTTTCTGATTGGTCAGTTTATAACTTGAAAAATATACAAAAAATTATGATTAGCGAGAACGTGTTAAAATTATAGCAAATCATTTCCTTTAAGTCTTTATTTCTATAGCACTTTTCATATGTAACATGACACATAGTGCTGTACACTGAAACAAATATTATTAAAACGAGCACGAACATGTAAAAATAGAGCCCCCCCCCCTTTCCTTTCATGTCTACAATACAGCTATAAAGTGCCTCTAATGGCCTTGTGTCATCAGGAGACATAGCTATATACAACTGGGTATCATCGGCATAACTACAAAAGCTGATCTTATCTGATGACATTCCCCATAGGAAGCATGTAAATGGTAAAAAGTAAGGGGCCAAGGGTAGAACCTAGAGGCACGCCACATTTAATTTCGTGGACCCCAGAAAAATGTGTGCCCCTGCCTAACATTACATTTCTCTCCTCGAGACAGGAGTTGAACCACCTTAGAACCGTAACTGAAAGACCAAGGCTTTCAAATCTATTTAAGAAGATCAAGTGATCAACAGTATCAAAAGGAGCACTTAGATCTAGTAGAACTAATACTGAGATCTGACATCATTAACAATCTTTAACAGAGTTGTCTCTGTACTGGGGTCCATTCTAAAACCAGAATGGTTTATCTCAAAGACGCTTTGTCGGAGAAACTCATTCAGCTGAATTAAAAACAAGTTTTTCTCAGATCTAGCTTAATAATGGCAAGATAGACACTGGTCTGTAGTCATTAAAACCTCTGTGATCTGTAGTTTCACTGCACCAGTTTTAAAAGCATCAGGAAAAATACTTGTCTGTAGAAAGCAAAAATCTCACTCTCAAAAGATTGTATAATGATTTAAAAAGTAGACCAAGAAAGCTTATGCAATCACTGAGTAACAGCTGTTTATTACTCTGTAGAAGTCTACGGGTTTTTTGCTTCTTGAGGCCAGTAGGTACTTTCTGTTTGGAACACCAGGGGCACAGTCCAGTTCTCCTACACACATAAAATAGCTAATCCCCCTCTTTTCCTGGGTAATTCATTAAATATTGCCTCATCTTTATCCCCCTCCTAGGTCTGTTTCTTGAGGTGGTTTTTGGTTATGTGACTGCTTTGGCGCCCAGTTACGAGGTCTTCGCCGCCTCCCGTCTTCTGGTGGGGTTGATGAACGGTGGCATCGGCCTCGTCTGCTTTGTCCTCACCCAGGAGTATGTGGGCAAGTCCTACTGGGCCATGACAGGTACAAAACACACATATGAACCCCACACTTCTTGAAACCACTTTCTGAAGCAGCTGGTTCCCCTTTCTCTCTTCAGGGACGATGGCCAGCATGTCATTCGCTGTCGGCATTGCGCTGTTCGCCGCTCTGGGATACCTCATCCGACCGTGGAGGACGCTGGCGATGGCCGCCAACTCCTCTGGCGTCCTTTTCTTCCTGCTATCTGTGTGAGTGGAACATCAATGAGATACCTCTATGCTTAGACTAACAGGAAACATTACTTTTTTGAAGCCTGTCAGCCAATAAAGTCCCACTCTGATCATCTTTTGATCCATTGTAAAAGCGTTCCCAGAGGTCTTATAATTAATTTGATTAAAAAATCATAATTTTTTAGAACATAGCTTCAGCAAAGCAGCAGGAATTTGTCAGAAATGTATCTCTGAGTAGTGGGTAGGAGTGTTGACGTGGAGCAACTTTGTCCCCTTCCCCTCCTTGCTGCAGAGAGCACAGAGCAGGGAGCTTGTGCCCGCCCAGCACATTTTCTACATAACAAATATAAACTTTTTCAAAGGCCATTTTTGTCTGCCTCTGATTCACAACAATTTGATTAAAGAAATGCTCAGAAATGCCATTTTGAGCTTAATTTATATTTATACGTCTTTAATCCTGAGAAAAATGTGACCATTCAGAATCAAGGTCTCATATTGGATATGCACTCATGGAGCTGTTTGAGTCAAACTCTTGCAGAATAAAAGATGAAATTGTTGCTAAATTGTCATTTGTATAGATTGTTACTGCTTACTTTGTGACTGCTTATTGCAATGATTTGGTGTTTAAAATGAAATGAGATTCTATGATTTATGTGTAAAACCAGAAATGTAAAAGATTTGTTTCAGCAAAGTAAGTTCTGGAATCGTGAATGTCTCCTCCTTTGTCTAAATCACTCAGAGGGATGTGAGGTCCGGCTGTGATTGGATGGTGGATATGACTAAACCTAAGTTGAGCTTTACTGCTGTTTTCCTGAATGATTTTTTATCAATTTAGATGTCAAACGTTCATTTAAGTGCTATTTTCTTTTTAAAATAAATAATTTATTTTTGTAAATCTGTTAATTTCTTCTGAAAAATTAAGTTAAAATGCTTTTTTATTTGAATAATAGCTAAAAATGTATTTTTTTCCATTAAAAATTCAAAAAGTCTAAAAGATAGATCTGAAGATTTAATTGAGGAAACTGAATTTTGAGTGAAGATTTAAATTAATCAAACTCTAAACAGTATAAACATTCTAATCACACCGGCCTTTCCTAAATAAGGAGATCTGTGACAGATCTTTGACTTCCAACAATTTACATAGAGATCAGTTTTACTTTGTGCCACAGCAGAGAACAATCCGTACCACTCCTGAAGGCCTCATGTTTATGTCTGTATTTCTGCACTTTGTTTTTTCTTCTATATTTTTTCATCTATTTATTAAAGAAGGTTCCTTTCTCAGAGTGAACATGATAATAAGCCCAGCATTGTTCACAGATGGACTAATTTAGCTAAACTTGTGTCCTGAGGTCAGTTTTGTAGAGGGAAGTCATAAATTACTTAAGCATCATAAACCATTTTTTTGAAACACAGCTGAGTCCTGAGGGCTTCCTGTTTTCCAGTAATGTGATCTGTCTGTTTTTCCTCAGGACGCTCCCAGAGTCTCCTCGGTGGCTTTATTCTCAGGGTCAGACGGAGCGAGCCGAAGAGGTAAAACTGTGAAAATCCTCATTTCATAACTTTTTAATGTTTGTTCTTGCTTAAAGACCCACTCAGATTAAAAAGGGGTGTTCTGGTGTTTTTAACACGTTCTTGTAGCATTATATATATTATAAGGAAAACTAAGCTTAAATAGTATTTCAGAGATTTTCTTTATTCAAATAATTTTGAACCAGGAGCAGAAAAAATAATGGAGTTTAAAAAATATGGCGGGCCACCATCTCCCTGCTCCGCCCTGTTCTGATGCATCCACGTGCAGACAAATAGATCCATGAACATCTTTGTGTTCCTCGTCTGAGCTGGAATCTGGATCAAAACTGTATGACTGGATAGCTTCAGTATTGCACATCATTTCTGTTGCACTGCTAGTGTTAGCTTGGGGGTGTGAGAGGCTTTAAGTTAGCCGTAGAGTGTAAACAGACAGCTCTCAGCAATAGGTAGGGGAAGGGGGCAGGGTTGCTCTGCATCTACGGTCCCGCCCACAACTCAGAAGTGAATTTTTGACAAATGTCTTCTGCAGAAACTATGTCCCAGAAAACCACAAATATTTTTTATTTAGTCAAAAAATGGCAGAAGAGCACTAGGAATAATTTCACAATAGATCAAAAGATGAATGACGTGGGACTTGAAGAAGCAGTTTGGAGGTCTCATTCAGCCTTTGAAATACTTAATGATTTTTTATTATTTTTTCCTATTTTGTGTAGTTTTTACTTTGAAATAAACCTGTTATGAGTAATTGATTACAAAAGTTAGTTATTACTTTTTTACTCTTTTGCAGTTGTCTATGACATTACTAAGGCATTTTCGGTAATCTATTCCTCAATAAATTTTTAGTAACTCTTGTAGCAGTAGTAGTTCAAAGCAGGAAGGACATGATAGATAGATAGATAGATAGGCTTTATTCCGGACTCGTAGTCCAATAGGTGAAACAGGATCATAAACAATAGTTAGTATACGTACAGTGCCAAGACTACACACCAAATATAAGATGATAAAAATAATAATACTAATAATAAATAGATAACAATGATAATAATGAAATAAAAAATACAATAGTAAAAAACTCCAGAGAATGTAAAACATATTTAAGAACACATTTCTTAAAAACACAATAGTAAAAAAGCCAATATAAATTAATTAAAACGGGAGGATAAAAAGACAGCTCCTCCAGTGTTTCCAAATACTGGATCTAAAGCGAATGGCACTAAACCTGATGTTGTGTATGGACATAATAAGAGTGTTTTTAGTGGAGTCCAGCCTACAAATGAACTTGAATATGAGGTTGCGCAGTAGAGCATGTAAGGTATTAATTCTGTTAAAAACAAACAGCTCACTTGCACTCGTCCATCTAGGCTTCCTTAAAACTACTCTAAAAGCATCATTATATGCCACCTGCAGCTTTCTCATCCTGGCTGTTTTGTAGTTCACCCAAAGATGTGCAGTGTACAATGGGGAACAAAAAGCCTTAAAAAGAGTAATCTTGACACGTTCTGTACAAAAGCCAAACTTTCGTGAAAAGGTGTTGGTTAGGCCATACAACACTCGACACTGTCTGTAGATATCAGCATCATCAGTCATGTCCTCAGTGATTATATGCCCGAGATACTTTATTCTATCAGAACATGCGAGTACAGCATTGCGAAGGTGGAAGTCGGGGAATTTTACATTTTTGTCCTCTTTTGTTCTGGAGATCATAACCATACTTTTCCCTGGATTAAACACAATGTCATGATCAACCCCATAATCTGAACAGATCTTTAAAAGTTGTCGAAGGCCAGCTGTGCTTGGACTCAGCAAAACTATGTCATCAGCGTACATGAGATGATTAATGATAAGATCACCTGCTACACAACCTGTGTGACACGCGTTCAGTTTGAGGGATAATTCGTCCAGATACAGGTTAAAAAGAAGAGGAGAAAGAATGCCCCCCTGTCTCACCCCGTTGCTGATCTTAAAAGGCTCAGAAACCTGGTTACCCCATTTAACCTGCATACTTTGTTGAGCATACCAGTAAGATAAAATGCGCACAAAACATTTAGGCACACCTCTCTTTTCCATTTTCCTGAATAATTTCCAGTGATTTACTCTATCGAAAGCTTTAGAGGCATCCAGGAAGCACAAAAAAACGGAGGAATTCTGGTTCCTGTATTTAGAAATCATCTCTTTAAGAACGTACACGCACATGTCAGCACCAAGCTTTTCTTTAAATCCAAACTGATTATCTGTTGATTCAATATATTTGGTGATCTTGTCCAACAAGATAAACTCAAAGAGTTTTGACATTACACTGGCCAAGGCTATTGGTCTGTAGTTATCAGAGCAGCTAATTTTACCAGCTTTGTTTTTCAAGACTGAAACTGTCAAAACATCTAACATAGAGTCTGGTAAAAAACCATGAGTTAAAAAAGATGTGAAGCACATGGAAAGTGAGACATGAGATGTGAACAGATGAATAAATGTCTCAAATCTATATCTGCTGATAATGAGTCACTTTAAGCTTTTTTAAAAGCTTTAATTTGATCTTTGTGTTCTTAGTAAGTTTGTCTAGTCCTGGGTTCTGCAACCTGCTGCTCCAGAGTCACACGTGGCTCTTCTACCTCTCCATGGTGACTCTCTGGTTGGAGAAGGTCTTAACTGGTAAAAAGTAGTTAAGTGGTAAAGTAAAAATTGTTGTAAACTAAACCAACTAACTAGTTAACAAACAGTTGAACGACACATATCACAAGTCGAGCTAAATCAGATTTTTGTGCACCACGGAAAATCTATTGAAAGCCAGATAGCACAACTAGAATTAAGGCATACCAGATTATAAAACAGATTTTATTTTTTGAACAATATTTAAGTGCTCCTTTTGGGTCAAGAAAAACAGTGAGGTTCATTGAAATAGCTCTGATTTATTTTTTATTGTTAATCACTGCTGACATTACACTACTTGCTACTACATTGGCAACATGTAGCTGATTCCATGTGACACAAGGTGTTTTATTTTGAAAGAGCATCATGAGAACTTCTGTCAAAAATTAATATTTTGTAAAATATAAGGGTATATTTTTCTTTTCTATTATCTATTTTTTGTTACTCTTTATATTTGTTTTATTCATCCAAGAAAAGTTATTTTATATTTATCATAATAGTTGCATTGAGATAAATACAAATCAGTCTCTTATTTCTCTAAAGAATGAAGTGAGCCTTTGTGGCTCCTGCTGGGTTTTGGTCTGTGAAAAATGGACCCGGATGTAAGGGTTGAAGGTTGCAGACCCCGGGTCTAGTCCTAGAAACTGTCAGTGTGAAAGTGTGTTGCCCCTCATCCAAATGTGAAATAGTATGGGCTGTATTAACTGCTTTAAATTTGATTGTTCTACTTAAAAAAACAGAATTAATCTGAAAGTAATAAACAACATTCTGAGACTGAATTATTGAAGTAAAAGATTGATTTTGACAGGAATAACAACTCGCCTGAAATGTATTACTGTTTGAAAGTACTCCTGTACTTCACTGTTTTCTGTCTTAAAGCTAAAAAATGATCCAGCAAAGAAGTACTGCTATACTTCTGCTTTCTCTAAACGATTAGAATGAGCACCAGCACGCCGGTGTCAGGCTTCAACATGTCGACCACATCAACTAGAAAATAAAAGAAGTTGAGAAAACCTCAACTTTTACTTCATCTGCTCCTGGTTTTTATATAATGGATGACAGGAACTAAAACTTCAAATCGACCATTTAATAGACCACAAAGTAAAAAGGTTTGTCACTTTGTTCTGTTTGGCATGGATTGGTTTTTTTGTTGAATCCTAAATTTTAATTGTTTTGAGCCCCTGTTATATCTTTAGTTAATAGATACACATTTTTCATTATCTAAATGGATATAACCTTTAATTGCTCAAATTTAATGAACTCTTAAGGAAAGATCAGAAGCAGAAAGTTAAATACAAATGTAACCTTCTTATATCCCTTGAGTTGTTCATTGTAGCTTATTTTTAGCTGTTAGAGTTTTATATGGAAGAGAAATGTTGTCAGTTTTGATGCCTCTTTTTTTGTCCTCATTTTCGATGAGTAGCATGTCCAGAAAAACACCCCCTTTTCTGAAGGTGCTTAGTTTCATCTGCTTGATTGAAAAATTTCCCAGGATCAGATGGTGCGTTCTGAAGGTTTTCTGTTACTTGGAGTTCCTCCAAAAGGGTTTTTTGGTCAGAGGCAGTTGGCTTTGACTTTGAACGCCCCAAAAAAGCGAAAGTGAAACTTTAAGTTCACACAAGTTCTCAGAGGAAGCGTTTGTGGTCACTGATAACACAAAACGGCTTTAGCTAACATTTCACACAGACCCAGGGAGAGTTGATTTCAGACTTTCTATTAATCTGGTTGTTAACCTAACAGTATTTTATACGTTTTTGATTAGTGATAAATCAGAACTACGTTTTGTGTTTATCTGGTTCATGTATTGTTTTTTATTCTCAGTATTTGAACTAAAGAAACCAAAGGCTTTGCTGTGCCTTCCTTACATCTGTTCTTGTAAATGTTTCTGCTAGTCCAAAGATAATATACAAAACATGGAAGATTTCTTAAGAAACTGAGTCTAGAACGCTGTTTCCACAAATGCAACGGACTTAGATGGAAATAGTGCCACAGATATTTGTTGTCTCAATAACAGGAAGCGTTTTACAATGTCTCCATTACGGTGGCCTTGAAGGGAAAATTGCATCATGAGATCACTAAACGCAAAAACATATTAAGGATCACAATGACAATTTAAAAACCATAAAAAAGAAGTTTATGAAAACTAAAGGGATTTCTAAAAAATCTACATGAAATGTTAAAAAATGAAACGCAGCAAGTAACTGGAAAAGAAAAGCATTATGGGACATCACTGACACCGATTGAGTTTTGAAGAAGAAAAGCAGAAGGCTGTTTGGTCACAAGTGTGGTAAAGAGCTGATTGAGCGATCGCAATCAAAAGCAATCAAAAAAGCTGGGGTTGTGGCCAAAAGCCTAAAGACCCACTCTTATCATCTTTTGACCTTTTGTAAAACTGTTCCCAGTGGTCTTTTATTGATTATTATCTTGTTTTTAGCTAAATAAAAAAAAATGTGTGGTTTCTAGAACATAGTTTCTGCAGAGTGACAGGAATTCATCACAAATTCCCCTCTCAAGATGTGGGCGGGGCTTTTACGTCAGAGCAACCCCACCAAAGGCAAAACACCAAAAAGACAATATTCATAGTGTCATGCCAAATAACTTCCAGTTGAAGAGGTGAACATGAGTCACCATCCATTCACTAATGTCCTATAACACCTGCGTTTTCTGATTTTTTTAACATTTCATTTCGATTTCTGGAAATAGAAAATGTTTTGCTTGGTTTCTTGAATTTTGCTTTAGTTTCTAAAATGCATTTTTTAAACTTTTTGTCTTGCTTTTTTATTTTTTTGTTGTGATGTTTTATATGTTTCTGCATTAAGTGACTTTTTGAAGAGACTTGCACTTCAGGGCCACCGTACTCAAAAGTACACAGTACAGGAATGACCTAAGCTGTCTCCATGCAGACGAATGGTGTCGTTTTTGGCTCTGATCAATGTCAATCTAGATTATGCTGTCTTTGGCAGCCGTGCAGTTGGGCTTGCCTCTTCTAACCGAGTGTCTGAGGTGTCAAAGTTGAAAAACGTGAAATGAACTGAAGTGTGTGAGACAAATCAAGCAGAGAAAGGGAATTTCAAGCTTCAAGAGCTGTTATATCTATGTTATTTTTCAAGATTTCAACAGCTGAATCAGGCGTATCAGAAGATGCGGCACTGTGAAAAAAAATGTGAATCATCCTTGATCTACTTGGATATGGATTTAGAGACGTACAACATAAAACTTATTGGTTTATGGAGAGTCGCTGCAGAAAACCCTGCAGTTTTCCTGGACAAGAGATTAACTGTGAGGAGTTTCTACAGTCCATCTGCCTTAAATATATATATATATATATATATAAAAAACCCACCTCCTTTGTTTGAAACAGATTTGGATGGTGTTTACTGGGAGGGTTATTCACATAATAGATCAACCGTTGTTTGTTTTTGTTTAGGTTCTGAGGTACATGGCTCAGAAGAACTACAACATTGCCAACAACCTCGTCCTGCAGCGCGTCAGTGCTGGTAAGCCTGGTTACCATGACAACAGGCACTCTGGAGTCCTGCAGCTCGTCCTCCATCCCGTGCTCCGCCAGCGGACCGTCGTCCTCATGTATGTGTGGTGAGTGTCTCAGCGAGGACGCTTTTGAAACTCTGGGCTTCCTAAATTGACGGCAGAACTGCAGGCAAACCAAAATAAATCTGCTTCCTCTTTCCGTTGTTTTACTTTATGAAATAACTTCTGGGGTGTTTTTGACGCGGAAGCTGCTTCTTCTCTGGTGACTAATGTTGTTCTGAAGGACTGGAGATATTGCATAAACTCAAGCTCAAGGGGTCAAATCTCAATCTAAGATAAAGAGTTGAGGTTAATCATTTTTAGAAACAGTTACACCTAAAGTTAACTAATAAACAGAATAAACAATCCTGAGTCTTTATAAGTGTCTGAATTGCAGTCAGTCTGCCCAGACACATGTAAAATGCTCGCTCCAGCTCTGAGTTCTGCTTTTTAAATGCAAAGTACATTATTATTACTTTAACGTCTGAGGTTTGGTTCATGGTTGCTGAAACACTGACTCTTCCTGTCAGATTGACAAAAATAAACTGGAAGTTCCTTTAAGAAAAAAACAACTTTTCAGCAGTGTTCACAGATATCACTGTCTTTAGTTTACACACTCTTTAGCTAATTTGGCTAATCAGCATTCATTGTTCGTATAAGTCAGCATCAGAATTCCTACACTTTTTGAACTTGATTTGAATTCTTTTCCCAGCTGTGCTTACAAGGATTACCATATTTAACTTTTGTACATTGTATTTTGCACATTTAGATTTTACCTTTAACTTTTTCATTTGTCAGTATTGGTTGGCATTGATGATGTTTTTTAACTTTGTTAGCATTTTTTTGCTTTTAGCATCTATTTTTAAATATTTGAGCTCCCTTCTTTAGTTATTTGATAGTTACCTTCCAAATTTAACACCAGTGTTGGGAGTAACGTATTACAAAGTAACAAATTACTGTAATTTAATTACTTTTTACAGTAACAGAGGAACGTAATGAATCACAGTTCAAATTTACTAGACTGCAGAAACCCTCGTTACTCCGTCACTTTAGTTTTAAAGGCTCTGACATTTTCTCCTGGTTAAATGAAACAGAGAAAAAAAAGGCAGCGCATTCCACTGCAGAGTGGAGGTTATCGTCCAGACACGCCCTGAATACTTTAATAACCCTGCCTAAATTCAAAATCCAGTGAGAGACTGAGAAGCAGCGAGGAGGCTTCTCCTCTCAGTGTCGGACTTGCGGACACACAGGTGAGCTGCAGAGACCCGCCCCGCTGAAACACGAGCTCCCACTCCTTCCTGGAAGTCATCATATATTTATTCTTTTAGCCTTTCTTCCTTTTTTCCACATTAAGCTGCACGTGACCTGTCAATATGAGTTTGTGCATTCACAGTAAAAGATTTAAAGTCAATGGTTAACGCCATTAGTGGTTTGGGCTGAGTAGAAGGGGGTAGCTGGCAACAGCTGCAGGTGCACGGGGAGCGCGCACGAGGAAAAGACGGATGAAGCAATAAGTTGTTTCAATTTAAATTAAAAAAATTGTATCAAGTCAAAAGTTGAATGGTGATAGAAGTAATTTTATCATTACTCTTATTACATTTTATCTGAAGTTAAATAAAAGCATCCATATATAAAATTAACATTTATAAATAAAAACACATTATTGTTATTATTATTAGTTATTCTTTTTGTGCATAATATTATATACAACAAAACAACCTGAAGAGAGATGACTCATTTTAGTGAAATGAAGCCGGTTCTCTAACAATCACCATCTCTAGCCCCGCCCCCTACAGTCAGAATGACTATGCATTTGAGGTGGAGAAAGAAACTGCTTGAGGCATGAAACAGGTATTTATGTTTTCAGTAGACTTAGTTTCAGATTTAATATATGTATTTAGGTGTAACATATTGTTTCCTCGTTTCTCTTTGAGCAGTGGCCATCTTTAAATGTTTGAACTTTGTGTCATTTTTCCCACTGCTGTCTGATTTTTTATGAATTCAGGTTATGTGTTAAACCATGTTCACTGCACGGGGCCACTGATTTAAAAAAACAATTTGAATGAAAGACAAGAGGATCTAGTGATGCTGTTTTTCCCTTGAGAATTCGTACATGACCAGAAAAAAGTAAAGCAATAAGTAGTGAATTACATTTTAATATAAGTAATAAGTAAAGTAATTTCACTACAATTTCATCCAGTAACTAAAGTTAAGTAATCAATTACTTTTTAAAATTAACTTACCCAACACTTTTTAACACTTAGCATTTGTTTTAGCATCATAAATTGTTGCATTGCTAAACTTCTTTCTAATTCCGTGTTGTGCGAAACAACTTTAGGCTAAGATGTTGGAACTTAAAAAGATTTTAGAATGCATATGGTTATCCTCAAACAATTATTTTTCCACTTGGATTCTGTTGTAGAGGTAATTTTGTTCAGAAATGTCCATCTTTCAGGCTTAATCACAGCAACCTGAGTAATATTTTCATTAAAAATACTTATATGAATATTTAATTTATGAGTTCCCAGAGTTTAGAATGAAAACAAGAAACAGTTACATTTATGACCAAAAAAAAAAACAATTATCAAAACTTTATGCTGCTTTTCTCACAGTTCTGACATTTGAATGCTGGATTGCACCTATATATTTATATTTATATATTTATAGTTAACATGCAGCCATCTACTACATGGCATTTCAGGAGTTGTTGGACAAAACAGAGCAGAGTCAGGACGTGACCTTTCCCGATGGTGTCCTGCAGGTACGCCTGCAGCTTGGTCTATTACGGTCTGACTCTGGGGGCTGGCGACATGTCCGGGAGCCGATACCTGAACGTCGCCATGTACGGCGTGGTGGAGCTGCCTGCCTACCCCCTCTGCATCTACTTCATCAACAAGCACTGGTGAAAAAGCCGGAACACAAACTCATAGTAACACAATGGTTTTATGAAACCTGGGATCCAAGTAGAGCTTCAGCTTCCTTCATGAAACTCAGGAGAGCTGAAGAAAACCAAGGATCTGAAAGCAAACTTTTGATTTTTAATAATCAAATTTTCCTCCTGAATTATTCTGGCCTGCATTAATCCTGGCTGCAAGGACCATATTTTTTTTTTTACATTTCTTTATCTTTCTGCAGCTTTGAGCAAAAATGTCACACTTGCCACATACTCAAAAACTCAACAAATTTTGAATACACCTAGTACTGGATCAAATTCATTTTTCTAAATTTGTCAAGTAAAGATTTGAGTCAAAATCTCTTATGGGGCTCAAAAATATCTGAAAACTCACAAAGAACAAAAAAAAAAAATGAAAAAAAAGTAATTTATTATATGCAAAGGAAGTTCTTATATTATTATGGGATGGCTACAGGACCTGTGGTTTGGTGGCCATTTTGTGGCAAAGTGTAAAATTAGATTTCACATTTTTTGCACAATATGAGAAGCTTTCTTCACAAAATGTCACACACACGCCACTAGCACAAGTCCGCACCTTCAACTGAAGTTTTGTTGACCGTTGACCTCGAAAAGGGGAAATAAAATTTAAAAAATCTCTTTTTGTACCAGCCACATATTTAAACTTCGCCCAAGGATTTAGTTCTATTAGTTCTAAACCCTTAAGGAAAAACGTTAGTTATAAAGTTTGAACAGATTTTTAACAGCGTGGTGAGTTTGCGAAAGTGGCGTTCCCCTGTTGCTTGCAGATTTTTTTAACCAGAATTTTGTGAAAATTCATCACATGAATCGTTGACTCAAGCTGAGCAATAAGATATGACATATGATAAGAAACAACTTAAAATGTTGGCGTGGTTAACAAAAAATCTCAGTTGCAAAGAAAATCCAAAAGTTTACTTTTACAGATCCTTGAAAAGCAGACATTTTGAAGTGCTTTTTAACAAATTGGTGACCTGCACATGTGACCAGGGTGGTAGCAGCCTCTCAGCCAGTAAGGGCATAAAGGAGGGGGCTGTGGGGGCTGGTGGGCCACACGATGTAGTTGCTTTCTTATGAAAGACGGCTTAGATTTTCTCTAACGATCTTTGAGAGAAGTGTGAGGTTCTGTTAGGAAAGGAGTGATGGAAAAGAAAAACAACATTTAAATCTTTTTTTGTCGTTGCCCTTTAATCTCCTTCTGGAGGCGCAGCGTCCCTAAAACTGTCCTGCTGTAAGAAAATGTTTTGTTTCTTTAAAGTTGCTCCCTGCAGAGTTAATGCAGTCTTTTTTAATTACAACTTTGACACACTACTGATCCTTTTGAAACCAATAGTCATTTAACCCTTGTGCTATCTTATGAGGTCCAGATGACCCCACCCTTATACTGACATGATAAAGGTGGACACACACACACACACAAAATAAAATCTTTCTGTCATCAGTAACAGTTGTAGCTGCTGAACTGTCCTGCGTTTGTGTTGCTCAGGGCTGGCAGGAGGAAGAGCATGGCCGCCTTCCTGTGTTTAGCAGGCGTGGCGTGCCTCTGCACCACGATGGTCCCTGAAACCTCCGGTGAGATTCTGCTGTGACTTTGCTGTGTGAAAGTGCAGGAGGTGACATTCACAACCTCTGA
>NC_050526.1:14327085-14338092 GCF_002922805.2 Oryzias melastigma | reverse complement strand
TCACTATGAGTTCAGACTTTTTTCTTTTTCAGTCCTGCTGCACACCCACTGAAACTGAATTCAAAGTCTTCTTTTAGGAGAAGAACACTTTTAGTAGTCTTCCAATCAAAAAATTGACTTTTGTTCTTATTTTAAACTACTACATCAGATTAATTTAAATGTAGCTGCTGTTAACCACCTGTGGAAACTTTGTGATGTTTTGCTTGTTCCTAGGACTTTTTCTGAGTGTCACCTCTTTGGCTCTCTTGGGGAAACTGATGGTCAGCGCAGCCTTCAACATCGCTTACGTCTACACATCTGAGCTTTACCCAACCGTCATCAGGTGAGCCCCTGGGCGCCCACATATTCACAGTCATGTGACCAGCCGTGATCCTCTTTGACTCGTTTGTGTTGCAGGAACGCCGGTTTGGGAGTTTGCTCCATGTCCTGCAGAGTGGGAGGCATCCTGGCGCCATTCGTCCCGTCCATGGTGAGTGTGTAGCACTTCCTGCATCAGGAAGTTTGATTCTTCTTTAAAGTTTTTCTGCAATCATCTTTTGATCGATGTAGTTTTTGCAGAGCGACAGGAGTTTATTAGAAATTCCCCTCTGAGTCGTAGGCAGGATTGTAGGCAACCCCGCCCCCTCCCCATCACCAACCTGTTTACACTCTCTCCCACTAGCTTACAGCCCCTTAGCCTAACATTACCGGTGCACCAAAAATGGTCAGCAATATCAGAGCTATCTAGCCGTACAGCTTCGATCTAGATTCCAGCTCAGAAAAGGAAAACAAAGACACACATGGATCTATTTGTCTGCAAGTGTATCTTACATCTCCAGTCTGCTTTTAAAAACTTACTGGACTACAACTTACTGTGTTGGTTCCTAAACTATGGAATCAGTTGGCACCGGCAATTAGAAAGGTCACGCTTTTGGAGAGTTTTAAAAAAGAAAAGTTCTTCTGTTTCAGTGCTTTAGCATCAGCCTAGCACTGTTATTATACTGGTTTTAATTTATGTTTTAAATTGGCTCTATGGGTTTATTCTTTATCGTTTTATGATTGTACAGCGTTCTGTGTTTGCTCTCCCTGTGTTCAGCACTTTGGGGCTTCTTGGCTGTTGGTGGTGAGGGAAGTTGTTTTATAAATAAATAAATGAAATGCGAGTGGATGCATCAGAATGAAATGAAGCGGAGAGCTTGCAGACTGTCCAGCATATTTTCTACTTCACAAATAAGCTCTTTTTCAAATAGTATTTGTTACAACTGCTCCTGATTCACAATGATTTGAATAAAGAAAAGCAATTTTAAGTTTAATTTTCTATATACATGTCCAGCATCATCAGAAAAATTGCTACAAGAACATGTTAAAAACACAATTTTCATTGGAATGGGTCTAACATTTTTCTGTATTGTTGAAAGGAGTCCCTTGGGTGGTGTCACTTCTTACTTAAACAGAGAAACACCCTCAATGCTTGCAGGTTCAATGACTGCTGCAGAGGTTTCGTTATTTCAACAAGAATGCTAAACCCGCCAGCGCCTCTTTAGCAGCATATTTGTATGTCTTCACTTCCTCTCACATCCCCGGTTTGAGTCAGCGAAAAAATATGTGCTCTTCAGCAGATCAGTCCATTTTTTTCTTTTCTGCCAGGATTTTCCATTATCAGGCTGAATAGGAACGATTATTAAAAGCAGTGAGTCATACTAACAAGGGAAAAAAATCCTGCAAGAGTTGGGCAGATGTTTTCTGGGCTGGGTCATCTTGTGAAGGGAGTTTCCAGCAGATGATTCATGAATGATTCAATGAGAGAACATAAGGGCTGTAAGCAGCAACTACAGGCCTCCAAACGACCAAAGATGTTGGTTGTCATGGAGAAAATGAACAAAATGGGAATCTTAATAAAAACATTTAGATTTTTGTTGTTGTTTATTTAGTTAGATAATCTGATTTAATTCACTTTTGCCTTTTTATCTCCCAGTAGTTTTATCAAGCTGTGTGTTTTCATGAAAGTAAAGCAGGTGAATCTCAGTCTTCCATGTTTTGAGGGCAAATGTCAGCTTAAGGGTACATTTCTAAACTCAAACAGGAGATCATTGCCGGTCTCTTTAAGTGAGTTCTAGTGACCCCTTGTGGTGTTTTTGTGTCATTAACTTCTGACTGTTTTTCTGGTACTTTCCTTCTCCAGTTCCTCCTGCTCATGAAAGACAACCTGGCAAATGTTCAAATGGTGCTCAGGTCAGTTTAGCCGAGCACTGCAGTGATCTGTTGTTGTTTGTGTGTTGCAGCGGGCTCTGCACACCTCCATGCCCTTCACCGTGTTCTGTCTGAGTGGTCTGTCTGCTGGCTGTCTGGGCCTCCTGCTGCCGGAAACTCTCCACAAACCTGCAGCTGAAACCCTGGAGGACCTGAGCAGCCCGACCCACGCCCGCGTTCTGGAGACCAAGGTGACCTGACACTCTCCAGCTGTGTGTGAACACAGACGCGATTCACAGGTCAAATTTGTTGCTGAACGTTTGTCCAAAAATGTCACTGTCCATGTGGGAGGAGCTACTGTCAAATGTTTTTAGCCTCATCACTACATTTCATTTGTAATGCACCAAAGACACGAATGATATTGAGAGATCAGGTATATTTATTTTGAAGAGTTCTACAAAAAACACCAGTAATCCCGTCCCCATGTCTGGGTTCGTGAGATCATTCAGAGACTCTTCCAGAACTGTGAGGTTCAGTATCTTCTGCAGGAGCTGCGTCTGAATGACAGACGCTTTCAGCAGTATTTCCATCCCATTAGTTTGAGGATGAACTGATCAGATAAGAATAAAATTAGAATTTTTGTTGTCTCAATGCAAATAATATCATAAAGTTCAGCAGAAGAACGATCAGATTCTCCTCCTTGTTGGTTTTGGACCCCACCAGCTGATCGCATCATTATCACGTCGCGGACAATAGTTTAGTTCCTGATTGGTTGGCGTGACATGAATACTTTGCCAAAGTTCAGGTATTTGAACTCTGGAAACATTTGCTGGATCACCATGCAGATACTATGTACACACCAGGCATGTTAAAGAACGCACTAAATGGGCATTCTTGAACGAGCTTTTAGCATATGGTGTTCACACTGGGCTGTTTCTACCTCGTACATACTCACATTTGGAAGAGGTTTGGTATGAAATGTCCAAGCGGTGCAAATCTGGTGAATCTCGCTCCAGGCTTTTACTTTCCTTCTGTATTCTGATATATGAAAGATTTGGTGTCATGGAATTCTGTCTGGGAACAAACCGCAATTGTTAAGTTCTTCTCCATTAACCTTTTTTTAAACAGTTAGCTCTTCAGTGTTTTGAAAAAGAACGCTTCGCATACGACTAGGGCTGGGAATCTCAGAGTAACTCACAATATAATGCGATTCACTATACATGACTCACGATACGATAGTATCTCGATATGACAAACATTGCAAACATCATTCATTTACCATAGTAATCTACAATCTAAAACTATTTTTAAAACAAATATTACTTTTTTATTTTCTTCAAAACCTTCTTTTAGAATAATTTAAAACACTATATGTTAACTTACTGTCCTTTCCGAGATTAAAATGATCAATAAATACTAACATGTCTTTACAATAATGACATACATTGTAAGGTAACTAATAAACAAAGCTCCAGTTAAGACATAAAATGCAGAGTATATCAAATGGCCTTCTCACTTCAAAGAGCAAAAAATGTGGAAATAAAAAAACACAATGTTGTATTTTAATTAATTATGTCAGATAATTTATTGTTATTGAGGCAACATAGGAACATTCAGCCTGTTAAAATATTATGATCGTTGTTCTTTACAGTATTGGTATCCATTTTCATTTCCCCTCATTTTATTAAAATTTCCTGCACTTATCTTTGATAATCAAGACTTTAGTCACGTGCTCCACAAGTGTACCGCTGGCAGACACACCTGTTGGATCAACAGACGTCTCACTTGGACGGGCAAACGCTGCACACCTCTCCGCTGGAATCTGGTGTAGCGCGGTGTTTGTACAGGTTACTGCCGTCCACCCTTGTCCATCTTTGTCATGGAAGGGTCGGGTCATCTGGACCCCATAAGATAGCACAAGGGTTAAAAATGCGCATAGTGACGCATGAACGCGAAAGTTTTTAACGCAGAAGTCTGAAATGCAAACATGCCCGTTTACACAGACTTTCCATTGGAAGTGGTCGCCTAAACCGGCATTTTCAGAGGTGGCGTGAATGTAACGCGATGTTCTGATGTTCAGCTGCTCTGATTTGTCTGTATATTTGATTTAGCATTAAAACTGTGTACTTACCTAACACACGAATCACGTTCTGTGTGAACGTAGCTTAGGACTGACATAGTTGGGCATTTTATGAAGTTGTAGCACCAGAAAAGCTGCTAAACAAAGCTAAATATTAAATAAAGAACTAAACAAAATCATGAAAAAGATAAACTAGCCAGCTGTGCAAAAAGAGAAAACAATGCAAAAATAACAAAATTCAAAACAAAGATGTAAAAATAGTAAAAGCATCCTAAAAAAGTAGAATTACTGCAGACATTGCTTATAAATGCTAAATGACGTGCTAATTAACTAAAGACATAATCTATAAAAATATTTAAAATTCTTAAAATACAAACTTAAGTCATAATTTATGAATTATAACCTTGAACATTGTGCTTTAAATGCTAACCTGAGGAAAACACCTAAAATACCCGTTTGCTGATGTCATATACATCAGTTGCAGGCAAAACAATGTATCTAAAAAAGTCTTTAAAAACCCACTTGGATGAAAATGGTGTTTTTGGTGGTAATCAGTGTATGACATGGGAGAACTGCTGTCTGAAGAGCCTCCACCAGTGTGGGTGCAGGCGCTGTAATATCCTTAAGGACTGCCGTAACCACAGGACTGTGCTGAAGGTTTCTCATAGGATGGAGTTTTTCAGAGTCAGGAAGTGTATAATCTGTGATGTGGAGTGGAGAGGAGGGGGTTATTTTATTATTTTCGTTTTCCTTTTTGTTTTCAGGCTCTTCTTTACGACGACAATGAATCCAACCACAAGTGACCTCCACCTCTACCATGCTGCCTTGGAGCCAGGGACATCTCCTTCAAGTACCTCAGACAGAATCCTGTCGTCTTTTTAAGCTGCGACATTCCTAGTTGACAGGGAGGGGGCGCCCTGCCTGTAGGAAGAGGAAACAATCGCTCCTCTTCTGCTTCTTCTTGAAGCCAGTGGCTTTTTCTGCAGATAGCAGGAAGCCAAGCAGTTTTTCCCACAGAGGAGAGTTGAAGGGAAAAGGATCATCAAGCGTTTTACCAGCAAAGCGTTTCCTTCTCATGAAACTGTTTGCTGCTTTCATGTAAAAATGTGCGTGTGCCAGTGGTCCAGAAAAGGTCAAATTCACTGCCAGTGCTTTGATTTAGTCTTCAAGTTTGACATATTTGTGTCTCAGATTCAGAGAAAAAAAATAGTTTGACAAAGGTATCCAGTTTACAGATTTTTGCAGACATTTTAGGACTATGAGAACCAAGATGTGTATGGTGCACTAGCAGCTGGAGGCCTCTAGGAGGAGCTGTTTCCATTTTGTAAGATTCTGAACTCGTAAAGGTTTTCATTTATTGTCTGATTGCTGAAAGCAATCAGAGTATGAGATCCTACAACTTTATTATAGTTTTTTATTATTATTATTATTATTATTATTATTATATTTTCTTATTCCGTCAAAAGTTTGCAACGCAACTCCTCCTACAGTTTAAGAGCTATAAAGCTGAAACTTACACAGTTTGTAGAGTTTGGTTGTGTGAGGTGTGCGTCTATTTTGTTTAGCAATAGTACTTATGGTTGATTTTATATTAATATTTTTATGAAATATTTTTCCCATAGACTTAACATTGGAAGCACCTTAAAATGCTTATATCTTCAAAAATACTGAAAATAATTTAATGAAACTTTACAGTATTGTAGCTTATAGTAATCTACACGTGCTATAACAATTGTGGGCCAATGCTACTTTATAGCGCCACCAGGCGGCCGTTTTTGTAAGAAATTCGTTTTTGGCCTCTATCTCGAATACCGTAAGTCAGAAATTTATGCTTTCTTTTTCTGTGTGTTCCTTGGATGCTAATGAACGTTTTTCAAATTGGGACCACCCACTTCCGTCTAACTAGATTTTTCGCTATTTGCGATTTTTCGTAAAACACGTTTTTGGGTCCCTATTCAACATAGTTTCACCAAACTTTATGAAATTTGGTTCGAACCCTATTTGGACTACCCCGAATTTAATGGTACCACTCGTTTTGCGATGTGATTTACCGTTTTCGTAAAAAACGTAATGCAAATGAGGTGGGCGTGGTGCCAGATTTTAAAATGCTCTAAATCCTATACAAATTGTCAGAACTTCACAAATATTAAAACATAAGTTCATCTTAGAGTGATAAAGAACTATTGAAAGAATTGTGAAAATATTCCAATAGGTGGCGCTATAATTTAGGCAATTGTGTTTAGGCCTATATCTCATAAAAAACTTACTTTAGCTACATAAAATTCAGCATTTATGTTGCACGTGAAGTCTTGTATAACATACCATAAAAGTAGCTCAGCTGCGCCACCTAGTGGTGAATTAAAAATGATTAGCTAACTTTGGAGTAGTTCTTGTATCTTCTAAGCAATTGCAAATATTAACATGCAACCACTTGTAGTTTGTTAAGCTGACCAAAGAGATATTTGGTATTAAATTTCGTACCATTTGGTGTTATTGTTGATTTTATATGAATTTTTAAAAATATTTTTTTCCCTATCAAAATGCATTGGAAAAAGTCTAAAACCCAATAACTTGAAAAATATTAGCTCAACTGGTATAAAACTTTGTAAGTAGATACTTCAAACCAATCTTTATATGCTGCATCAATTTTGGCTCGATTGCGCCACCAGGTGGTCAGATGCTCCACAAAAGTGTATAGGCCTTATTCTCCAAGTGCATTTGTCTTAAGCATTACTTTTTACTCCTTTATGATTCATTGGGTGATAAAATAACAGCTCATATTCATTAGCTATCTCTATTGTGTAAGACTTTTTCACACTTTACGATTTTTTGCAAAACACGTTTTTGAATCCCTGTGTCAAATACTTTGACGGATCTTTGCGGTTTTCTACACATACCCTATTTGGGCAACCGCAAATCCAATGGTAATACCCGTTTCGCGTAGTTCCGTACTGTTTTTGCGTAACACGTTATGCAAATTAGACGGGAGAGATTGTAATGTTTGCAAGGCTGCAGCCCCTTAAGAGCTCAACGTAACTTCACCAAATTTTCAAGACTGCTTCCACAATCTAAGATAAGTCAATGCAACAACTTTGACGACAATATTCCTGTAGGTGGCGCTACAATCTATTCCATGTGTTTTGTGCAATATCTCCAAAAGTAATTGAGCTACGTGAATGAAACTTGGCGTGAAGGTCGTACAGAAGGTCTTTCACACTTGCGGCTGTAAAATGCTTCAAAGTGCTATTGCTTTCAGCAATCAGACGCAATTTCTTCAGGAATTGCAAATCTAGTTTTATTTTTTTACTTTTATTTGTATCAATACTACCAGTGAAATGGTTATTTCTATAGAGAAAACCTTTCAAAGTCCATCAGCAGAGGTTCTGCCTTTAAAAGTCTGAAACTTTGCCTGTGGCATCGAAGCACTTTGGATAAGTAGATTAAATTAAACTGATCAGATTCAGTTTCCTTAGAGAATATAAGAGATTGTAGCTTTGTCGACTTGGACAAGCGCTTTAAATTATTATTTCCTGTAAATAACTTTAAAACATCTGCAGATTTCAAAGCTAAGATCAAGTTTAAAAGGACCAAAATCATCCTCACTTAAATATGTAAAGATAATTAAACTGTCTGCCATATTTTGGGATTTGTTCTTTGTTTACTTAAAGAAAATTCAAGTCTTTTAATGGAAAGACATGTTTGTTTTGTTTAAGATCAGACTGCTGTTTGCTTTTTTCTGTAAAATTTCTATTTTGTGAATGAAAACCTATAAAATAATGTTTACATTTACTATATGTGTCCAACAGATTAAGAGAAGACGTACATTTTTTCAGGTGATTGTTTACTTTAAATGAATTATTTTTGTAAATAATAGAGCTTAAATAAAGGGAACTCTATGAATTCAATGTGAAAATGTTGCTTTTGTGTGATATTGTTTTCTTTTTTTCAGTTTATACTTCATTTAATCAGATAGGGGCTCTTTGAGATTAGGATCTCTTTTATTTTAAGGGGGATCAGCAGCACACCTCATAAAAATAAACAATAGAAGAAAGTCAAGAACAAATACTGTTAAAAAATGAGATGGGGGCAAAAACATGCTAAACACTCATTCTTGAACATGCATTTAAGCTGTGGTGTTCATACTCGACAAGCAGGGAGGGGCTTCTTCTTTTTCTACTGTTGACTAGCACGTCCACCACCTGCATTTGGAAAAGACTTCGTGGGAAATGTTGAAGTGCTAAAAATGTTGTGGATCTTGTTCCAAGCTATTTCTTTCAATGGTCTGTTCATACATGAAAGACTTGATGTCATTGAATTCCAACTGCATTATTAATTTCTTTTTCATTTTCCGAGCTCTGATCAAACCGAGGAGGTCACATGACTGTTTTATGTCACCAGCTATTCCAAATCATCAGGTTGTTTTCATGCACCATAGAATTATGATTCAAGGAAAGGGTGCAATGTGAAAATTTGGTTGATTTAAAATATCCACAATTTTACGAAATGGAAACTATTTTGCAAATGGAGAAAAGGCAAAGAGTTATTTGCCTATTGCTGAATGGCTTTAACTCTTCATTCTTATCATTTGAAAGAGATAAATACAGTAAACAGCAAATAAGATTGAGTCTATCAATTGATAAATGTAACTATTTTCTCCTTTGTGATTTAACACCATATAGTTTAAATAATAATTTATATATATATATATACATTTTGCATTTTTTGTTTGTTTTTGTCCTCTCTTCAGAATTATTATTTTTATTAATAATTTATTCTGTACAGTATTTCTTATTCTGAGTCATTTTGTAAGGTTTAACATTTTTAAAAGACTTGTTTCAGTTACACAGAATGGCCACCAGGTGTCAGTAAAAAACCCTTTAGTGAATCAAAACAAGCAGAGCGAGTTAGAGCGCTGACGTCATTGTTGGGGAATTTTCAAGATGGCGCCGGACTGTGATAGGAATGCCGCTGCAGCAAAAAGCTGATCGTTTCGGGGTTTAGTTTATCCTCCGCCTCCGGGAGTCTTCGCTCCCACGGGTGAGGAAAACATTTCTGGATTCAGAGGCCGGAGATGATTCACCTCCCCGCGCTGCGCGTCAGCTAACGCTGAAATAGTGCCGGTTAAGATGGTAGCCCCGTCCTCGGAGAACGACACAACCAGCCACTGCGGAGCTCGGCCGTCGGGGCCGGACGACTCGTCGCAGGGATTTCTCGCGGGGTCTGAGGCACGCCTGACGGACTGAGAGGTCATGGAGGTGACGGAGAAGAACGGAGGCTCGTTTGGGGTCGACTGTAATGAGGAAGAGGAGACGGCGGGAGGGCCAGGCGGAGCGGGGAGGCTGTGTCGCTCCGGGCTGCTTGCCGGTGTCAGCGGGGGTCAGGAAGCTGCTAAGCCCACAGCTTATGCGACCGAGAACGGGAGGAATGTAAACAGAGACCCCTCCCTGCAGCCAGCTAAGATCATGCTGGACCTGGCGGAGCGGCTTCTGCCGGGACAGCTGATCGACACCTGCGTGATTTCGGGGGTTTGTGGAGGCCAGAACGGATTTAGTGAGACCACCGGTCTAGAGGAGCCGCTGGAAGGAGTTCACGGCGAAAGAGGAGAAGAGCGCACGGACACTTCCCCCGCAGCTTCACTCGTGGACCGAGACCAACAGGTCCAGAACCCCGCAGCAGGGAGCAGAGGGGAGTCCCTGGAAAGGAGCTACATCCGGGCTTCTGATCCCCTCGATCGACCCGCGTGCGCGCGGATGCACCCGGACTGCACTGCGGTCAGCATGTCCAACGGGGACGCTGACTGTCACGGGGGGGTCAGCGGGGATTGCAAACCGGTTCTGGGTCACCGACACGCTTCGCAGCCGTGGGGGCTAAAGGTAGCTAACGGCGGTTTGCATCTTCTGGGCATACTGCCGGAATCCGGGCGGAGGCACCCTCCGTCCCCGGGGGAAGACGCTCCATCCGCGACAGAGCTCACTCACGGGCTCGGTCTCTGCAGGGAGCCCCCCTCCCCGGAAGCCGGAGACAAACTCCCCTCACCCAGCCCCTCCACCCTGTCAGATCCACGCAGTGACAGCCCGCTGTCTGAGCCCCCCATCCCGGAGGAAGAGGAGGAGGAAGACGGGGAGCCCGCTTACCTGCGGGCCCCCATCAGGCCGCAGAGTCTGAGGACTAACCCCAACCTCGCGGTGTCCCTCAGCTGCGACGCCACCCCGCTGTCCCCGGAGGAGGATGGGGGCTTTTATTTTGAAAATGAGGTGTCGGAGGAGTACCTGCGGAATGTTCTGGAGGGGGGGCGGCGGCAGAGCGCCCCGGACAATCTGCCGGACCTGAGCGAGGGCGCCGGTACCGAGCACAAGCTGCTACCGAAGAGGTTCGGCATCGCAGATTTCTTCACCAGGTAACCATACCCACCAAAATAAAAGTCTTCAAACTTTTATTTTGATAACCATGTCACGCTTAAGGTGCTTCACGTGACCAAAGCCTGAAAAACGTCAAGATGTTTTTTTCAAAAGAGTATATTGTGTAAAACACAAGAAAATAAAAGCATTCAGACTTTTATTTTTGTACTTAAACCTTTTAAGAATAAAGGCAAACAGAAAACACAGAAAGCCTTTTATTTATGAGGGAAAATGAAAACAAAATACTTTATAGACTTCTATTTTTATAGCTTGCTTTTTACAATAATGGCAAACAGAAACAGGTGTTCAAATTGTAAACACATTTTATTATGGATGGAAAAGATAGGATTTTAGGGGAGC
>NC_050526.1:14295690-14326960 GCF_002922805.2 Oryzias melastigma | reverse complement strand
CATACACATTTAAAAAAGTAATCTTCAAACTTTTTTTTCACAAGTGAATCTTGCCACTATAAAGGCACATGGAAGCATGTGATCAATGCCTGAAAAACCTTTATTCATGTGGAAAAAGATTGGATTTTTGGAGAACCCAGGCTTCAGGACAACTAGGATAATGACACTGTCTGGGCCGGATGTTCTCAAATCTGCAGCTGCAGTGTTGATCTGTGTTTGCAGAGCAGATGGAGTCCATCTGCAGACGTGGCAGACAGATCAGATGTTTTTAACTCTTTGTTTGTTTGGGAAGGAGCATATAACCTCCTGTGTGGATTCTGATCCTCTTCCTCTGATGATGGATTCATGTCTTTACTCTTGCTTCAGACTCTTAAGCTGACGTGTTCCTGCAGAAGAACCTGTTTGGAGCCAGTTTTAGATACCGGCTGACTTTCACTTCTGCATTTGATTGTCAAAAAAGAAAAAAACATATTCATTCACTGCAAGCAGAGGGCTGTAAAAGTTGAAAGATTTCTGAAAAAATTGTATTTATTCCAATTCTACTAAGGCTTTCATGAAAAAGAGAGAAAATAGAATAGAAATGTAACAGTCGGTTGCAAAAGGGGCATTTATTTTGGAGTAGTGAAAGTGGTTTGATGGACCAAGTTTTTTTAATGTTTTGTGCATCTGTTCATGCAAAGATCTTTGTTATTCCATTATTGTTTCACAGGAGGGAAGCTAAGCTAAAATGCAGAAGCAGCGTAAAAATGTGCATGTTCACTACTTCTATTTTAGCACAGTTTTTTGCGGTTTGAAGTAGTTTGTGTGACATCCATAGATCTTAGGGAAACTGACTCAGGAGCTTCATCTCTGACTCTACAGGCTTCAGTTAGGGTCTAAAAAGGTTCCCTCTGAACTCTGGTTGCAGATGAATTCTGGTGCGTTCACTTCAATGTGACCAGAAGAATCAATATTAGAGCAGAAACAATGAAGTAAAGGCTATCAAAAAGACTGAAAATGTCTGATTGGTATCGGGAAGTACAGCATCAGAGTTTATTAGTAAGAGGACTTTCCGGGTTTCTACTTTCTGTGTTTGCCAGTCCTGGTCAGAGCTGGTTTCAGTTGTAGGAACTGCGTGCTTTTTCTCCTGCTGTGGTCCACTTTAGTTGTTGGTACTTCCTTGAGAGAGCTACGTGTGAAAGCAAACCCAAAAAAGGGGCAGCACTATTAAGCTATTTGGAATAAGTCTTCAGGACTTCTCCAGAGTCACAGAGATTTGTTTTAGAGCTTTGGGAAAAAGTGCGTAATTATGAAGTCTGTAAACATTTGTTTAATTTTTCCTAGAAACTAGATGTGAGTGATGGATAAGGAGCTTTATGGATGCACTTGGAGAAAGGAACAGGTCCGTTGGTTTGAATCAAAAATATCAAACAAACATGAAGCTGACAGACTTCTGATCTTGGTCGTAAGGTATATATTACTGCTGCTGCAACATAATTTGAAAAAAACATTTTTTTTTGTCGTGATATTATCTTTTTTAGAAGACCGTTTTCCCTCACTACACCACGGCTCATCTCTCATAGTCTCGCTGTTCAGATTTTTTTCAGTGCAATTTTGCATTGGCTGCGTCTTCTTCATGTCTCTTATACAGAATGCTTTCAGTTTACCACATTTACAAATCAATGGTCATGATCAGATTTTTGCATTTCATTCTATAATACTCGACTTGACTTGATCCAGGACAATCGGATGTTTCTAAGGGTAAAAGTCTCCAAAGAGAAGAAGGAAAGTAGGTGTGCTGGTGTGCAGTTCTGAATCGTTGGACCTGCTGAAAGTTCGGGATGACCTCAATAAATGCAAACTTCATTTCAAGAAGGATTATGGGAGTTTATGGTGTCTGTGTAACTTTGAAGGAGACCGTTCTTTCTTCATCCTCTGTCTAGTTTCAGTTCCACGTCCGGCTTCAATGAGTCTTCCAGGGAAAGAGGAACAGAGGAGTTCTGAGCAAGCATTCAGGGGCAGTTTTCAGGGGTCCTGTTGCCGGGTGTTGATCCACATGTATCCGTGTGGTCTGGTGCCTCCTTCATGCTGTGGTCTGAACTCGGCCACTGGGTGACTTCCTGCATTTTAATAGTATTCCAGTTGGGGATATGAGCAGGAATAATTCCGCCGTCCTCGGCGAGCTTCAGCTCTCTGGTCTCTGTCATGTTGTAAATGTTCTGTCCATGTTCACTATTTTAAAAGTTTGTTTTATGAGCAATTTGTAGTGTGAGGTCAAAAATGATCTGATCAGCGACCTTGATTACAAACTGCCCGCCACCACAGTTTGTGAGAGAATAAAGTACATAAATAAATAAATTGTCTTATTTCTCATCACAAGATGGCGGCAGCGCTTTAGCCACTCCCACTAAATGTCGTTTGTGCGCTGCGATGCAGTTAGCACCTCGTTAAGCTGAGCGGCGTTCAGGAACATTTGACCTACTTTTGAGATGTGATGATGACCACCAACGCTGGGGGACAATCTATTCCATGAAACAACAACAACAAACACCAAGAATGTTCAATACACAATTGAGAATGAGTCACATGATGGAGCCTGGAGAGTGTTCTGATGAAACATCACACTTTGACGCTTTGTTTTATACACAATTAAAACAACTGTGTATGACTAAGACTTATAAGTAGAGAACAAGAATATTCAGAGTAAGATAACATTGATTTAATACTTTTTCTTTTTAACCAACTCTGAACGTTTTTAGTTTTTTTTTTAACACATTCTTGTAGCCTTTTTTGATGATGGAGAGCACATATAAACAAAATTAATCTTAAAATAGAATTTCTGAGTATTTCTTTATTCAGATCATTGACAATCAGGAGCAGATGAAAATGTGCTGTTGGAAGAAAATCGTGTGTGTGACGTAGAAAAAACTGGGCGGGGTCACAAGTTCCCTGCTCCGCTCCATTCTAATGCATCGGCTTGCAGACAAATAGATCCATGTACGTCTTTGTTTTCTTCTTCCGAACTGGCATCTGGCTTAAAACTGTACGGCTAGATCGCTCCAATTGAGAGCTCTCAGCAATGAGGAGAAAAGTGGAGACAAAGTCGCCCCACATCAACAGTCACAACTCGAGTTTCTAATGAAGTCCTGCCGCTCTGCTGAAACTGTCCTAGAAAACTGCACAGGTTTTTTTGATTTAAGCTAAAAACATAATCTCAATGAGACAATCATCAATTAAAGGAACCTCGTACTAATTTAGATGATGCTGCAGTTTGAACAGGTGTCTGGGTGACTCCAGTTGTTCATATTCTGACTTATTTAAGGTCTTTCTTGAACACATTTCTCCTAAACTTGCTGCAGGAACACAGACATGAATGTAGATCTTGGAGAAGATGGACTCAAAAGGCCTCACAGTTCTCTGTTTTCTGTGACATTCTGTGTCTGCAAACATTGGTTTTGTCCCGCAGAGCTTCTGTTTTGTACAGAACGTGCTCCTCAGGCCCACGTCTCCTTCAGCTCGGTTCCTCTGCAGCTGCATGGCTGTTTCGGTTTCCATGAGTTCTGGTTTGGGTTTGGACCTGCGCCTTGACAGCTGGTGTGGATGTCTCAAAGGAAACTCGGAGGAAGCTGCCCTGCTGTGGGCTGTCAAAGGGGTGGGAGGGAGAGGTTGTCACATGATCCTCTTTGGCTTCAAGTCAAAGTTTAGCTTTAAAGTAGAACAGCAGAAGGATGTTTTATTATTTAAAGGATTAAGGAGCGCCTCTAACCTTTCTGTTGTTACTTATTTACACACAAAGGTGCCTCTCTGAATCTGATCCCAGGTGGAAAAAAATTTCCTTGGACTTACACTCTTAAACAGAAGATGAGCACAGAGATGATAAACAGTTTTTGCGTTTCTGACTGAATATGTCATCCTGGAAGCCGATTCACTGAAGTGTCTTGAACAAAGCCAGAAACCAAAGTCGCTGCTGACAGGATAATCAAAGCCTTGAGATTTAAGGAGACTCCTTCTGCTCAGCTGGAGCTTCAGACTCTCATCTCTTAGAGCAGGCATGTCAAACTCAGTTTGGCTCTGGGGCCGGATCCAGACTTTCTGTTCTCAGGTGGGCCGGATCAGTAAAAGAATGTCAACTCCAACTATTTAGCTTTGTTTTTCAGTACTATGCTTTATCATTCAGCCCAAATTTGTAGCCTACCCTACATATTATAATCACGGATGACAAGGGATCTGTTCTACGCACAACACATTTATTCACAAACAATGGAGAAAAAAATGATTTTCATGTTTGGCATTGAATGTGTTAACAACTGGTTTATTTTAACAGTTGAGTGAATGCAGTTTTACACCTGAACCAACTCACCACACTAAACAAACTCAAGTGGGAGCTATGAAAAAAATGTTTTTCCTTAATTATCATACTGCTTTGAAATAATAATAAATAAAAATATATAATAATAAATAAAAATACCAAATAAAAGTTTTAGCAGTGCATGGGCAATAAGATTAGACTACATCAGCTCAAACTACTAGGCTGGGCCTACTGAAGATGAGAATATACTGCAAAATATTAATTGTCTTTAATATGAAACCAGATTAATCTTATTTTTATTGATCTGTATTTATGAGTGCAAACAAATGTCATGTCATCACACTGTTTTCTCTCTCTCACTGCACTCCTGCAGTCTTGGCATCTTTTTGCCTTTACAAGTGCGTTGATATCAGGTGTCAAATCCTGAGTAGCAGCACATTTAACAATGTCATTCAAGTGTTCATTTGTTACCGAGGTGAAGTTAGTTTTACGTTGGATATTCAACAGACATTCGGTCAGGGTAAACCTCGCACGCTCACGGGGTCCGGGTCCAGTGCAACTCCGAGAGCAGTGCTCTATCTGTCGAATATCCAACGTAAAACTAACTTCACTTCCGTTCATTAGTTAACCTTGAGCGCTGCTTTGTTTTATTATTGTTCATCACAGAGAACACCTGTTCACAAACTTAAGTAAGTCCCAAACATGGAGAGAACCTTTGCAGCCACGGCTGTTAATTTGGGGTAACCTGGCACAAGAAACTGATAAAACGTATCCAATCCCACGGACCCAAATTTATCCTTCATAGCGGAATCGCACTGCAAGTCAATAAGCTCGAGCTGAATGTCAGCTGGCACATCAGAAGGCTTCACTGTAAATGGCGAGCGGAAAAAGACGAATTTGTTCTCAAGTTCACTGAAAACCTGAAACCTCCGCTCAAACTCTCGCAGCAAATCTGTTATGTTGTCTTTATATTTATCCAAATCTGGACGATCCGGTGCCTTCGGACGCCTGGTACTAACTCGTGTCAGTGCCGCATGCTGGACGTGAGCTCTTTAACACATTTACTGCCCTCTAGCGGCCGGAGGGAGCATTTGGTTTGTATTTATTTTAAAAAATCATAACTTTTGATAGAAATGAGCTAGTGACTCGCTTCTTTTTTTGACATACTCAGAAATTTATGACGGGCCGGATTAAATCATCCAATGGGCCGGGTCCGGCCCGCGGGCCGTATGTTTGACATGCCTGTCTTAGAGGGTTCCACATGTTTGGATGTTTGACACACTAAACCAGGCGGAATCGACTCCAAACAGCTGAAGCTTTTATGCTTTAGTCACAACTGCCCTTATGGGTAGATGCAGTTTAAAATGGACAAATCTGTATGGGGAACAGGCGAGAAATTTTAGGACCGTAGACTTCTGTAAACCGGTAGAGCAGGGAGTCGAACTCAATGGCACAGGGGGCCAAAATCCAAAACACACCTTAGGTCACGGGCCGAACAGGATAAATATTTATTGAACACACTTAAACTAAATTTTTCAAACTTTAAGAACATAACGTTTTAACATAACTTATGTCTTATACAAGTGCATTGAACTATAACGCCGGATTCACACTGCACACGGAAGGGGCGCGGAACGGAGACCCCTTCAATTCGCCACCCGTGTTAATCTATAGTGTAGTCTGTGGTTCACACCAGCTCGCACCGTGCAGCGATCGTTTCGCCGTCTGGTCTATTTTTTTACACAAGCCGCGAGTGATCAACGTCAACTCTTGCAGGAAGTTACGGCAAGACACGAGAAAATTTGCTCAGTTTTCAAAATCTATCCAAATTTTCACAATAAAATACTACACAGTAAAACACACAAGCGCAACACACAAAAACAGACAGAAACACGCATACATACACTGATCAACGCAGTTGGTCGATTGCTGGGGGGGGATCTTAAAACACAATCAAGGAGAGAGAGGCAGAGAACAGTTGGCGGCAAGTCAAGATCAACGTCGTATTTTTTTTATAAGATTATTTACCCATGATGGCAAAAAAAAAACAAAAACACAGCTGGGCACAAACGCCTGTTGACCGTCGCGGAAAAATACGTGTCTGATGTGAACTGGAGGTGAAGTGGATACTGCGCACACTCCACCCACCCTCCACTTCACAGTGTGAACCAGGTGTCAGGTGCAAGGTGCATCCTTCAGGTGTCCTATGGGCACTTGTGTATCACGTGGATACCCCGTGTGTGCAGCATTTGCGTTTGGTCAGTAAGGAGCCAGTCTGCACACCTCCATGATGGCTAGAGCGTGGTGTTAGGTTAGGCTGTACAACAGCAACACCCATGAGTCATAAGTGCATGGAACTCACATTATCCTTACAAGAATTCCTGATACATTTACCACATGGACGACTATAGTATAGTCCATTTTCATGACGTCCCTTAAGGTGGTTGTCCACTTCTCTTTTGGAGCCTCAAACTGTCTTTGGAACCCACAAATCTGCACCGGTTAACCCGAAGATAGTGAATGATACTCTCTTCCCTCGGTGACTGATCTATTTCCATTGAAACAAAAACTCTCGATTCAACCGATTTTATTTCTTCCAATTTACAGAAAATTTAAAAACGCACGATTTGGATGAACTTCTAGCTTAACTTCTGATCTCTCTGACCACACATCTTTAGGAGGAACTCTTAGTTCGACAGAAACATTTTGGGGGCTGTTCATTGACATGAGGAGAAACAGAACCTTTTACAGGAAAGTGACAGCAGGGATACATGCTCTGGACCCTCTGTGTCCCGTGACACTTTCAGATTAATCTTAATTGTCATATCTTAACACACATGGATGTGGTTGTGGTTGCAGAAGTGTCATGTTGCTGCCACTAGGTGGCAGGCTCCAAGTTGTTGTTTTTTTTCCCCACTTTTCTGTGTTGTTCTTTTGTCTCTGCAGACAGAGATCTTTTGTTTGGGATGAAATAATGAGGGCTGCTCAGTGCAGCTGCACTCTTGGCGTCTTTGTTTTAAAGATATTGGTTCTCTGTGCTGGAAATGTTTGTTTGTTGTCCATCCTGGCTCCATCTTAGCCCCAACTCTGCGAACAAAAAACAATCTTCTTTTGGAAAAACTGCATCTGTTTCTGTGAACTTTTAGAGCTTATTTTTAGCAGTTGGCCTGTAATATATTTATATTCAACCAAAATATTAACATTATTAACAAAAAAGTGTTTTAATAGAAAAGATGAATGCATAAAACTTAAACCTTGTCATCTCATCTGCATTACAATTATTGCTGGAATGATAATTACATGAAAAATTGTCTTAACAAAAGCATCCTGCTAAAAATAAGCTAAATGTTGATGAATAAGAATATAAATTATATGACTTTATAAAAATGCTAAATTCATTTTAAAAGGCTAAATTAGTTAAAAAGAAAATGATTTCTAAAGTAAAAACAATACATGGTAAAATGGGAAATTGCGTAATAAAAACCAATTTTTAATTGTTTCAAATGCTGGCCTATTGGAGTAAAAATGTAACTTTATTTAGTTTTTAAGAAGTCAAAATAATGATAAACAGTTTTAATAATGTGGCAGGAAATGTGCTACAATTTTGAACTTATTTTAAGACTAAATAAAATGTTACAGGTTATTTTGTATTGCTGTAAAGATGCAAAATAATGTGAAAAAAGTAAATTCAATGCTAAATCTGCTGCCTAATTTTTAAAATCTATTGCTAAATTCAATGTTAAATCCAGTTCCAACTCTGTCACTAAATTAACTGCTAATTTTAGTGTTAAATCTAATGTTTATTTCCATTCTATCATATCCGTGACCTCAGAAATAAATGTTGGATTCTTCATCATATCAGTGATATGCACATGGGTTCATCTCATTTTATAGTGTTTACTTTTAATGTTGGTTTGAATGAACATTGATTATAAACAATGAGGGCTGATGAATATCTTTTATTTTTTTTTTATTCAGGAGCCTGTTTTCTAGGAAATCCAAAGAGCCTAAGGCAGCATCCCACAATGCATCAGGGTGGCGACTGTTTGGAAAGACGGCAGCGAGAGAGGATGATCAAAGCCCAGACCTTTGCTCTGCCGCGACGATGCAGCAGGTTGGTGTTTTACAGACTTCTGCTCCTCTGTGTCTGTGAGGCGTTTGTTACAGCCAGACAAAAGCACGAGTCTGCTGACAAGTTCATGTGTTTTAGAGGAAAGCGTTGTGGAGGAAGCTTTCTCTGCAAAGTCAGGGCAGGAGGTAACTCAGAATAAGAGCTCAGCTTCTGGTGTGATGCAAACGTCCTCTGAGGGTTCTGACTGACCTGAGAACAGCTCCAGGGAGTCTCAGCGCAGCGACTAAACAGTTTGACCTCTATGATGGATGAGGACGCTCTGATGAGCTGCTGGGGTTTATCCACCCTGAACTTAAAGGTTTGCAGTGACACAGACAGGGTTGCATAAAGGAGAGAAGTTATCTTTCTTTTCATACATTTTCTTAACTTCTAAAAGATGCAGTCAGAAGGGGTGGGGGGGGGGTCTCTGTGAAGATGGGGGCTTATATTAGAGACTAAATTGTTGCAGAAGCTGCACTAAAATGCTGCATCTGGTCGACCTTTGACCCGATTAATGGCTTCTGAGAAGCGTTTTCTGGCATGATGCTAATAACGTTAGCCTGCATCTGTTTTGTTGGAACATGGGAGGGGATGAGACTCCTAAAAGGATTTACCGAGAGGATGTGGTTGCTAAGCAACCAGAACTGAGCGCCTGCTGTGGAGGGAGGGGGTGGTGGTTCACACAGAGCTGCTGCTATCCTGCAGAGCAGCTGCACTCTGCTGCACACAGATGCTAATTTACATGTCTTTGTGAGGACTCCTCCATCCTCAAACAAACCTGAAGCACAAACTGCAACAAGAGTGAGCTTTGACACCCTCATCGGAGGGGCGGGGGGGTTAAAGTCATCAGACTGTGTTTGTTTTCCTCTCAGGCCTGAAATCCATTTTCACATCCATCATTCAGCAGGAGCTGACAGGAACCACCTGCTGCCTCACACTGATGGAGCCCCCCCCCCATGTCAGCTGTCCCCCCCAGCTCGCTCTGTAGTAGGGTCACATTATTTTTGAACAGAGGGGGGTCCAGATGTGGTTATCATGAGTCGGACACTCATCTGTGGAGGAACATGTAGTGCAAAGGAAGGAAAAGAAGAAAGAACGGGAAAAGTAGGGCGGAGGAGGAAGAGGAAAGAGGGAGAAGTGACAGAGAGCAAAAATCCTAATTTTAGCTTTAATTCAGCTTAAACCTCAGAATTAAAACTTCTGCAAGAAACTACTGGGTTTGAGAATTTAGAAAGAAAATGGTAAAAAAAATGTGAACTTCACATTAAATTCCCACTCTGGTCATCTTTTGATCTATTGTAAAAGCTTTCACAGTGCTCCTTTCCTTTTGGTTGTGTTGTTTTTAGCCAAAATAAAAAAAAAAAACTGTCGATTTCCAGGACATACTTTCTGCAGACCAGCAGTGTTTTATTAGAAATTTGCCTCTGAGCTGTGGTGGGAACCGTATACGGCCATGAACAGTATTTTCTACGTCACAAATAAGATATTTTTCAAACATAATTTATTCACAATAATTTAATTAAATAAATACTCAGAAAAATTGTTTTTAGCGTAATTTTCTGTATTTGCGTCCTCAATCAGAAACATGTCAAACACATTTTTTTTTAATGGAGGGTGTTCTTAAAGCATGTCTTCAGTTTTAGATGAGCCTCTTTGGGGTCATTTTGGGTCAGCTGCTCTGCTGTTCGTCATGAGCGGATCTTCATCTCAAGTCTTCCTCAGTGTGGAAGCTGGTCTGGAGGTTTTTCTGTTAAATGTTCTCAGAAATCAATCATTTCCTAACATCGTCACGCATCAGATCTGGTCTGGATCTGCTTCCTCAGAGTTTTGCAGAGATGAGGATCAGGAAGTGAAGTTCCTGTGCTGGTCATGCTCTTCCTGTTGGCCACTTCCTGTAGGAGCATCAGATGTAAATAAAAGCTTGTCCCTGTCTTCCTTGAATCATTCTGGATGTTTTCTGGAATCCGACAGTTTACTGAACTCAGGTCTGAGTTCTCTATGAGTTTTAAAATGACTATATGAGTTTTAAATGACTATACATTTTTTTTAAAGATTTTTGCAGAATAATCTACATTTCCTGTCACTAAATCACACAACACACATTATTTCTGGATTTGGTTTTAAAGTGTTGTTTTAAAGTCTGTTTTCATAGTCACATAGCAGAATACCACTGATAGATCATGTGATGTCTGAACATTACTGCAAGGTAGAGCTGAGTGAGGAGCTCTGTCTCCCTCTGCTGGCCATGTTCAGTAATAAAGGTGCTGAGACAGCCTTCAGCACAAACTGAACATCTATTCATTAGTCTGTTTGAACTGGATTAACCTCATTTCACATTTTGATCAGAATATTTCGATTTACTGTGAAGAACTCAAAATGTATTAATATATCTTTGAGGATGTTAGTTTAAACATGTAAACCCTTTAACACCAGACCTTCAGCTCTTGTGCTGTTCTTTCTACTACTGCAAGTTTTCAACAGTTTAGCAAATGAATGTACCTTCAGTAGATTCTGAGGCTGAGAAAAGCAGCTTATGCAGCACTTTATGTTACTAATATGTTGCGCATTGGTGCAAAGCCGATATGAAAAGCCGCTTTTCTCAGTGTCAGAATCAACTGATTCACGTTTATCACATAAATGGTTGAAAATTTACGATATGTTAAAGTGTATGTTAGTAAGGTGTCTCCTGCAACTTCCCCAATTTACCCCAATATTGTATATAAGGGCTCCACTCCTGTAAAACATTGCACATCAGTGCAAAGCTGCTTCTCTCTGCTTCAGAATCCGCTGCAGTTGTGTTAATTGTGTAAACAGTTGAAGAGTTACGGTAGTTGAAATAACATAAAACTGCAGTTTCCTGCTTTGCTGGACTTTTTCCTTGGAGTAATGGACAGATGGGCAGTCAAAAATCTGAGAGTCTCCATGTCATTTGGAGTGCCTCAGGGTTGGATTCTTAGACTTCTGCGGTTCAGCCTATAAACGCTCTCCTGGGTTTAATCATACTTTGTCGTGTTTCAGCTATGGAGACAAAATTCAGCTTTATACAGCTGTGTCACTAAAGAGCAATGTCCCATTCATCTGTGCTGCTGCTTTTCTTTATTAAAATCAGGAGTAGATGAAGAAATTCCATTTGAAAAATGTTAAATTTATTGTTTGCTCTGCATATTTGTTGCACCTGGAAGCTAGCAGGAGAGTGGGTAAACAGAAGGCAATAAGGAGAGTAAAGGGGGGGCGGGGGTTGCTCCAGGCCAACAGTCCCGCACACAAACTAGGGGTAAATTTCTAATGAGCTCCTGCCATTCTGCAGAAACTATGTCCTAGAAAACACAGATTTTTAAGATTCTGGCCACAAACAGCTCCGTCATAATTAAAAGATCAACGGGAAAGCTTTTAAAATAGATCAATAAAAGATCGGAGTGGAATTTTTAGCAACAACTGACAAATTTTTTGGTTTTAGAAAATAATAAGAGCGCAGGGAGTTGCAATGCAGATCTCTTGAGGAATTGAGACCAAAGTTTCAGGTGGAAATCTTGGGGTCTTAATAGACGAGGAGCTGAGCTTCATTAAAGTCTCATCAAAACCAGTTTTTTTACCGTGAGCGTCAGATCTCATCTCCAGGTTCAGCCAAACAATACATTTAACCTTCTTCTCCGGAATCCACCGTCTTCCTGAAATGCACTAACAGAGAGGAAGCTCTTCAGCCGTCTCACCATTCCTCGTTTTGTGTTTAAAGCAGGAAGAAGAGAATGACTCTCCATCTTCTCAGCCCCCCCTGGCGGCAGGACGGAGGAAGAATCTGGACTTTGAGCCTCTGTCCACCACAGCTCTCATTTTGGAGGACCGGCCCTCGTGAGTGGACCCATCATTTTATGTCCTAAAGCTAAACAGAATTAAAAAAAAAACGTTTGTGCATCCTGCAGCAACCTGCCAGCCAAGTCCATGGAGGAAACTCAGAGGCACAAGCAGGAGTACGAGGAGATGGTAGCAGGAGCCAAGAGGAGAGGTATGCGTCAAAAAACCCAAACAAACTGAGAGATAGATGCCATCCATGTAAAACTAAACTCAGCTTTGAATCCGTCCATCAGAGATGAAAGAAGCTCAGAGGAAGAAGCGTCAGATGAAGGAGCGCCACAGACAGGAGGACAGCATCTCCAACGCCATGGTGGTGTGGAACACCGAGATCCTGCCGCACTGGGACAGCATGTGAGCGACAAAGCTTCAGCATTCTGAAACTGATTCATTTCCTCACCTATCAGAACGGAGAGTTCAGATGTTTGTAAAAACCTCTGGAGACTTGTTGAAGACAGAAACTTTCAATGAGAGTTAATGAAAGTTTATTAAATATACATTAAAAAAATAGATTTTTGTTCAATAAATATACTTCAGAAATCATCCATAGAATGTTAAAATAGTTCTGGATTTTTGTTACTAAAAATATATATTTGTTTTAACATTTTAAATGTTCTTCATTTCTGGAGAAAAATCCTGGAGAATTGTTCAAACATTTCAAATCATGATTTGCATTTAAATGAAGAATCTATTCGTTTCAGACAGAAAGTAATTATTCAAGCAGCATAAAACAAAAAAAAAAAGAATCCTAGACTTTGATTTTTACTTTTGTTGTTTGTGTTTTCTTGATTTCCACACCAAACATCATCATTCTGAGTCTTCCTGTCAATGTAAATAAAAGTGACCACAGACATAAAAGGCTGAAAAGTTCATAATCTAGATTTCACCATCACATGACTTGGTGAAAAAAATATTTTGATTTCAAGGGTTGCTTTTTTAAATAGGGAGGGATTTAAAAAATGTACTGTTCCATATTTCAGTGTGTCTCATTGCACACGTTTTGGTGCAGGAAGGCAACTCGACGCGTCCGGGAGCTTTGGTGGCAGGGGCTTCCTCCCAGCGTCAGAGGAAGAGTGTGGAGCCTCGCCATCGGCAACGAGCTGAACATCACACCAGGTACACAAACGTTTACTATTAAAAAAAAAGAACAAAACGAACAAAAATAGTTTGAATCAGAGCCAGAGGTTCCCTTTATAGGAGGAATTATCTTCAGTTGCGTAAGTAAAAGTGGCCAACAGGGGGTGCTAAAGGCAACACATCGCTTCCTTCTTAAAAATAAAAAAAAACCTTCACCACCTCATCCTTAAGTTGTTTCTGTCTCTTTATCAAAAATTGAGGACTAGTGAAGGGAAATTATTACTTTATATTAGTACCTTCAATTTGATCTCTTCTTTAAGATTAAAATTAGCCAATAGAAACTTCATAAACCTATTTAACAAAGAGGGAAAAATGGATTTGCTTCCTTTATATTTAGGTCACAAATTAAAGGCTAAACTCTTGATAAAAACATGGTGCAATCCAGTGATTTCAAGCATTTGTTGTTTGCCTTTTCTTGATATGATACTAATAAACTGCTTCTGTTTATATGAATTAACCTGCTGACTTTGTTTCTGTGCAGAACTCTATGAGATCTTCCTGTCCAGAGCCAAAGAGAAGTGGAGAAGTTACAGTGAGACCAGTTCAGTCAACGACAGCGAGAGCGGTACGCCGTCACTTCACTTCCTTTACATGAGCTGGCAGTTTCTGCTGATAACATAAATGTAAAATATACATTAAAGGTGTTTCAAGTTAAAGCACAACAGATCTTCTGAGTTAAGATCAAAATATGAAAAAAAGAGAAATGTGTCCCACAAACCTGCACACCTGAATGGATTTTTAAAATGATGTAATAGATCTAATTTATAAAGAATAATTAACTAAACAACATTTAACATAATGCAACATATAATAAATTAGTCATAAAAGTGAAAAACAGAGGGTATTATGGGTAAAAAGAAGCTAACTATCTGAAAAGTGTTGAAAGCTTCCTATTGACTTTTATTTGTATGAGTGCTTATTTAAAATTGTTTTCATCTCGTATTATTGTGAAATGTGTAGAGGTTGAAAAACTCAAAGTTTAAAAAACTCTTTGGTCAGATGGAGGAGCGTCTCTGGCCGACAGGGAGTCCAGCTTGGACCTCATCAAACTGGACATTTCCAGAACATTCCCCTCCCTCTTCATCTTCCAGAAGGTATCTGCATCTCATGAATGAGTTTGACACATCAGTGCAGGTCATGTGACCCTCGACCCTTTCCTCCTGCAGGGCGGTCCGTACCACGACCTCCTCCACAGCGTGCTGGGAGCTTACACCTGTTACAGACCCGACATCGGCTATGTGAGTCATTCCAAACCCCAAAATGAAACTCTTTCATTTGACTTTTGTTTCAGGAAAATTGTTATAAACAATCACAAAGGAAAGGATTTAAAGTCCTCTTAGGACTATTTTTTTAAATAAAAAAGTTGTGTTTTAATTATGATTATGAAGTTTTTAACCAGAAGCATTGAGGAAAAAATCCTTCTTCTCTCTCAGGTTCAGGGCATGTCCTTCATCGCTGCTGTGCTCATCCTCAACCTGGAGGAGGCCGAAGCCTTCATCACCTTCGCCAACCTGCTCAACAAACCCTGTCAGATGGCCTTCTTCAGAGTCGACCACGACCTGGTACCAGATGCACCTTCCTCACTCCTCTTCCTACAATCTTTTCCTTTTCATAGCAAAACCTCTAAAGTTTCCTCATTGGCACAAACACTCAGTTCTGTTTCAGAGATGAAAGTGACAGAAGTTCTCTGTGTGTTTCAGATGCTGAAGTATTTTGCAGCCTTTGAGATTTTCTTTGAGGAGAATCTTCCTCGTCTGTTCAGTCACTTCCAGACCAGCAGCCTCACGCCGGACCTGTACCTGATTGACTGGTGAGTCCTGACTAAAACCCTGAGCTTTTCTATCAGTCATTCAAGACTTACAGCTATGGAAGTTCACTCTGATCAATTTTTGAACTATTTAAAAAGTGTTTTCAGTAGTCTTTTAGGTATCATTATGGTGTATGGTTTGGTGATTCCACTGTTTATGTTCTTTGGTTTAAGGTAACTTTTCAACCATTAATACGATCAATGTAGTTCTAGTAGATTTTGAAGGAGAAAAGCGGCTCGGTGAGCCGCTTTTCTCCTTCAAAATCTACTAGAATTACATTGATCGTATTATCGGTTGAAAAGTTACAGTATGTTAAAGATTTTTTGTTTAACCATTAAAGGGTTAATCATAATTTTCTTTAAATATGTCCTAAATCATCAGAAAAAAATACAAAACATAATAAAAACACCAATTTCAGCCTGAAAATTCAGTGTGTTTTTGATGCTTAAATTCTGAGCAGAGTGGGATGTCTGTCTCCCTCAGGATCTTCACCCTGTACAGCAAGTCGCTTCCTCTGGACGTGGCCTGTCGGGTGTGGGACGTCTTCTGCCGGGACGGCGAGGAGAGCCTGTTCCGGACGGGGCTGGGGATCCTGCGTCTGTACGAGGAGGTCCTGCTGCAGATGGACTTCATCCACATCGCCCAGTTCCTCAGCCGCCTGCCGGACGACCTGCAGCCGCACACGCTCTTCAGCGCCATGGCCAACACGCACATGATCAGCAGGAACCGCCGCTGGGCGCAGGTCGGCCTCGCTCTGACATTAGGGGGTGGGGCTTAACGGAAAACCTTGAGTGACGTGTCTGTCCTGTTTTAGGTGTTTTCTGCTCTGATGAAGGATGGAAACAAGGAGGCGGAGAAAGGCGGCAGCCCGGCTCTGAGGAGCTAACACCTGCTCCCCCATCTGAACATTTTCAAAGTGGTTGTTGGTTTAACTCCAGCAAGATTGTCAGTATTTCCCCACACATGAAGTCAGAGTCTTCTGCCTCCATGTTGGGAACCCCTCCCTAAAGACTTCTCTGTAGGTGCTAAAGGTTTTCTAACGGCTTCAACTTTATGGTTTGATCTTCTGCTCCCCCAGTACCCACTAGACTCACCAGCCAGCTCCATTCAAGTGGTTCCAGCTGAGGAGGATCTCCATCAGAGCGAGGATGAAGAACTGACTTTTTTTTTTATAGTCTGAGCCAACAGGAAGCGTAAGGAACCGCCACTCCCAGCACTTTAATCAGACGGGCGCCCCCTGTCTGCGGTCAGAAGGAAGTGAACTCAACAAAACGTCAAACTTCGGCCCCAATCACCAAAGATCGATCCGCAGAAGATCCGGCACACCAATATGAAGAATCTTCTCCACCAGATCTCACACTCCTGTTCATTCCACAGTTCACCTCCTTCTTTCCAAACTTATCAGGAATCACAGAAAAAAGTTTCCTTTCCAGAGTCTTCAGATGAAACCTGCAGCACTTATCTGATCATGAGCATTTGAGTGTTTCACAATAAAAGCTTGTTTCCAAAAAGGAGCTCAACCTTTTAGGGTAGAAAGCAGTTTTTTTTGTGCACCAAGAACCTTCAAGAAATAAAAAGTTTCTGATTTGAATCATTGAAAAAACAGGAAGTGTTTTTTTTCAAGGGAGAATCCACCTTAGTGTTGAAAGTGTTCTGATTTTTCACAAAATATTCATTTCACCTCCAAGCCACATTAAATGTTTATTTTTTTTTACTTTTATTAACTTTTCAAACTCTTACCATTTTTAAGGACGGAGCTGTTAAAAATGAGCTTCTTGGAGAATTAAAACTGTTTTTTTGTCCCTAAAATAATGAAAACAAAAAACATTTACCTTCATATAATAGTCCAATCAAGCAGAAAATTTGGAGTATTTTTCTTGGAGGCTCAGGGATTTTCACTTTAACGTCATAAAAGTGTTTCTGACCTCCTTCCTTGTGACTCCGCCCACTCTCGAGTGAAACCAGCAACTTTTTTTTGAGGTTTTGGATTGAAAAGCCTCTGTTGTCACTCAAAGTTGCGTGTTTGTCTCAACATAAATCTTTTGTTTTGGTAAAACGCATTGAAACGTCTGTAAACAAACAAGTTTACAGAGGAAACGTTGAATTTTCAAAATAAAACTGCACCATTATGTTCTTTGCCTCCTACACTTTTGCATCATGGATTAGTTTAAGCTTCTGTGTGAGGACGATAACGGTGCTGCAGCAAAGTCGCATTTCATCTTCAGTATTAGAAAACAAACTGGAGGAGAGAGCTCCTCTCTGATTGGAGACTTCAGCTTCACTGATCTGAGTCTGCAGGACACTACGCCGCAATAGATGTGTTTTCAGAGCCCAATCTGCTCTGTTTCTACATTTTTCCCTAGTGTTCCTGTTTGAAATAAAGACTTTATCAAGTAAAAGAATTGGAAGTTTTCTAAACAAAGTCAGTGTTGGACTCTTGTCTGCAGCGGTTAAGTGCAATATTATTATTGGCAGGTGTTGCCTACAGAGCCCTTTATGATTACCCAGAATCCTCAGTTGAAATACTCCTTGTACACTAAAACCAACTAACCTGTAGAGATCAGATGAGATTAACAGAGTTTGCTTCAAACATTCTTATTTAAATTTTTGTTACTGCTTCCTGTAAATCTGTGTAGTTTTTTTTTCTTTCTTCTGTCTCGTTTTTCTGGACTAACTTCAGTGTACAGTTCTTTTCATGATGCCTTACAGTTGATGTAAATAAACTGTATAAATGTTCTGTCTTTTCATATAACAGCCACTAGTTTGATGTGTAAATAAATGCCTCTTCAAACGACTCCCATCTCTGCCTAGAGTGCATCCTTATGCAGACGACACCCTGCTCTGTTTCAGCGCTGTCACAGAGGCACATGTGAGGGTGGGCTGGCCAAACACTGGCACCAACCTATAACCACCAGAGGCATGATGGGATTCAGTGTTTTGACTAAGGACGCTTAGACACATGGGTGAGCAAGGTGGGAATTGAACCTGCAATCTTCCAATCAGGGGTTGACCGCCCTATCACTGCACCACGGTTCTTCAACCCAGGGAGGATCTTTAGGGCTGTTGCTTTAGAGCATGAATCAAATCAAACTTTATTTGTATAGCACTTTTCCAACTCATATGTGCTTTACTTAAAAACATAATCAAATTTTAAAAACAAAAATTGGACATAAAATATGTATAGAACCTATGCAACCCCCCCAAACACACACACACCACGGTAAAGCATAAGATGATTCACTAAAATGACGCAAAGTAGAAATCAGGCTTTGTACTGAAGTGGGGAAGCAATATTTTGGGTACCTGTCCACACCAATGACCCCCCCCACCCTTAGTTTACAGAATACACTTCCAGATCTAAGCAAAGAACAAGACCTGGAAGATCCCTCTGCAGCGACCCCAATCCCTGAGAAGACTCGATCACTGATGTGAGGATCCCTCTGAGGAAAATGCTGGAGTTAAAATAGACATCAGTCATACAGTTTGAATTTAGCAGACATCTCTGTCCCACTTCTGACACCAACTAAGGAGAAGTTTCATGTTCAAAAGTCCAGAGTCCCAGACCAAGTGTTTCACAACATTTTGCTTTAGAGAATTCCAGAAATCATTTTTAAAACCATGACCCCAATCTTACTCAGATGGTAAATAGGATGTGTTGATAGTTAGCTTTAGCCTAACTTATCTGATCCATATCATCAGAAGCATGTGGACCTGTTTGGAAAAGAAGGTGTTGAAGACCACTACTTTAGAAGTTCGTGTGTGCATGACTGTCTATGCCTTCGATTTTTGTTCCTCCTCATCCAATCTGCATAAGTCGTGCTGTTTGAAACTTCTCCATTTCACATTTCTCGTCATAAAAATAATTTTTTCATTCATTAATTTTTTTGATCAAATGAAAAACAGCAAAACCATTCGATAGAGTGCACTAAAGCATTGCGACACAGACAAGAGGCTACAGTTTTAACCATTCAACACAGCGTGGATGGAGCACGTATCCAGCCAGCAGCTAATGCTCTTGAAGCAGCGAATGCTATATAGCCATCTCACTGCTTGTGCTTCTGCACCATCTGCACTGACTTTGTTTGACAATACTGTTCATTTTTTTTTATTTATTTAAATAGCCTGAGAAATTGCTCTTAATCTAAATTTAACTTGAATGAACTTGTAGGAAACCCCATTAATACATTCGTCCTGCTGCCACTCTGTTACCAGAGAGAGAGCCGTGAAAAACCGCGATCTGAAGGAACTCGGGAAGAAGAAACAGATCCAAGTTTTTGCACTAAGCTACTTTTCTCTAAAACATTGCAGTTCAGTGATGATCAGGATTTCTGCTTCTGGGTTTCTGGTGAGAAACTACAGCAATCTGCATCATTATTGTCTCTGTTTTATGAAACCTGTGCAGGTATTTTCCCTTTTTAAATATATTCCTCCTAAATTAATTTTTACTTGCCAATAAGCCTCTTTTTTAGCCTGTTTTTAAATGTAACTTTTAAATGTCCATGTGTTTTTTTTTTCAAAAGCAAAACATGCTGCAGTGTGTTTGATTGTCCACTGGGTGGCGTAGCAGCAGCAGTTGTAGCAGGAGTTGTGGCTCCTGCCTCCATGCAGAGGTGTGTTTCTGCAGCAGTTTGTTTGTTTGATTCAGGATTGTGCGCCTGTGAAGGAGCTCCCGTCATCTGAACTGTTCGTCTATCGTTGCATTGTAGTTGTTTTCACTAGAATTGAAGCTCCTGATCACTTATCCATCACCCTCCATTCAGTCATAAAGACTTTCATGGAGAGTCTGATAAAAATGCTGCACATTTCTGTTCTGTAAATCTGAAGCTTAAGCTGCACAGAGCAGCTTCACTTTCCTCGCCTGGCTGTGCTTCAACATCTTCAGATTCTTATCTGACCTCTGACTCCAACAGGGTGTGAAGATCCTTCTGGCAGCGCCGCTCAGCAGAGCCCCCACGCAGAGAATCAGGTATTTCCGAGGCCTGCGGTGGTGCGAAGCTGCGAGGGGCCTCTCGCTGCATCCCAGCGAGGGCAAGAATCCATCTGTGCAGGTATGTGGCAACCGTCTGAGGGCTTTCCTGTGGAGGTGGGGCCGGAGGGGAAGAAGGAGCTCTGTACCCCTCAGGGCCTCTGGGATACCACAGCAGGAGGCGGGGAGGTCAGGGGAAAGGAGGAGTGCACGGAGCAAGATGGAGAAGCAGGAAAGCCACCAGCAGAGACCGAGATCTGAAGCAAAAAAAATTAAATCTGATAAATCAGTCAAGACGTTTCTGCACGCCTGACCTCTGCAAAAATGGAGGGAAAACTGTTTGCATGGTGCAGAACTAGAAGGGATGCAAAAACTCCAACACATAGTTGCCACTGTATCACAAGTTCAAACACTTTGTCTTTTTACACTTCCAGCTGCTCCCTCAAGGGGGCGCTACAGAGGATATGTATTGAGGATTTAATAAATCCTTTGGATCCTTTTTGTATATGCTACCTATTACTTAAATTTGCTCTTTCTTGTATTTGCATTGAGTTCAGCCATAACTTTCCGTTACATTTAGAAGAATCAAGTACTTCTAGTAAAGTGACGACCTTTAGTCAACTGTGTCAACACAAATTGAAATGAGAAAAGCAACACAACACTTAAAAACTGTAGAAGTTCAGGAGTTAGAAAAACAAACATGATCACCTTTGGTATCCTGAATCAACCTTTCTTATGTCGCAGTCACAGAAGTGAGAATGTTCAACAGTTTTTTCTACAGGCATGCTGCAGGCGGTTGTAGAGATCGCTTTACCTCTTAATGCCAGAGATGTCACCGGCGACGCCTAAATAACACGTTCTTTGATGTACCGAGACTCTTGGGTAATAACGGGAATGAGCTGATTCTAATGCAGAGAGAAACATCATCATGCAGCACTTTGTGGTGTAGAATCACTTTTCTTCAGAACAGAATCTGCTGATTGTGTAACGAAAACTTAATGGAAAAGCTATTAGAATAGTTAATAGGACAGCGTAATGTGAACCAATTTGTTATTTTGTTTGAATAAAAGTTTAAAATTAAAATAATATTGTTTATGTTATGGTATTAGAAATTGTCTATAGAGTTAAACATACTTTATTTTCAAAAAATATACAGAAACTATTTACTTTAAGAGTAAGTCAGTATAATTTAGGAACTCTTTTTTACTTTGAACAGGTTAAAGTTCGATCCAATGTTAAGGTGAGATGTGATTCAGTTCTTGGTGTGAAACTATGGAATGAAGTGAGTAATGAATTAAAATTAAGTACTTTTTTTGCAGTTAAAAAAACGTCTAAAACGTAAATGCATAAATGATTACAAAACATTTATGTTAAATAATTTGATTTACTTGTATTTATTTGTAAGAGATTGTTTTCTACTTGATGGTATTAGTTTGGTTTGTTAAACTGACCAGCATGGACTTGTAGTGTAGTGAAGGATATTCATCTAATAAGTGTCATACGCTTCTACCTGTTCTCTTTTTTATTGGTTTATTCTGTACATTTTTGTAAATAAACCAATTAACATTGCTGAGGAGGAGGATTTGCATTGATTGCATAAATGCCTCACTTGAGTAAAGTGTTGTATATCAGCATCAGGCTGCATTTCTTCTCTTCAGAATCCGGTGGAAATTTAAAAGTTACGTGAGCGTTTGAAGAGTTACAGTAGTCGAAAGCTCTGGTGTTCAAAGGGTTAACCAGCACACAAAGGTGAGTATGGGTGAAGTAGGTGAGAGGCAGGTGTATCATTCAGATTTTTTATTTTTTCAGCCTTTTGCAAATCCTGCCAGTTCCACGTGGGCCCCTTTAGTACTGTTACTGAGTGTCTTGTATAGGTTTGCTCATTTTTTGCCCCCAGACAGCTTTAAAGAGGCCATACCATGATTTTATTAAGCCTTTCAAGGTAAACTAAATACATATATATGATTATATATTACCTTTGGAACACAAAAAACAAATATTTATGAAATATTAGTTATTTTACATGAGTTTTTTCCTACCCGGAAGTAAAACGACTCGATTCCTGAAGCTCCACCTGCCGCTGCGTGTGGGTGCCACCCATTTCATGATGTCATCTTAGAGCCGTTCTTTCTTCGTTTCTCACACTAAAATAAAAAATATTCAAATTTCTTCAAAGATGGATGCACATATCATATATCTGCCTTTGGTAGCCCTGACCATCGCTACACTCAGCGTCTGCATGACTGTCTTAAAGGAGCCCAGCATCTAAAGTAACCAACACCTGTTTGAGCTGGAATTTATTGAAGACACAACTGGAAGAGAGACGGTATTCCTCATCTAAAGTGAACGTTTTTTGCTGATCACCACTAGCTCAGTGCAGAAATTGGGTGTAGACTGGGGGCGGTGCTGTCACAGCACACTCTTCCTGAAAGGGGCCGTCTCACGTCGTGACATCAGATCGGGAGGATCCACTCGTTTTCGTGGGTATGGGAGGGGCTGCTGTTGAGAGCCAGGTTTTTAGAGGATTACTCAGAAATGCATGAACGGATCAAAATACCGCTTTGGGGTTCTTTATAGTGAACTGTAAATTCATATATTTTGCTTTTTGAGTCCTCAAAATGAAAGGAAAATGCCATGTTTAGCATTTGCTAATATTGCATAAATATAATATTAATACTTGTATACATAAATAATAATTATGATGTGGGGTGACAGGGCAGACGGGGAAATGCAATCGGGTGGCAGATTATCTCTAATTGAATAGAGGATTTGTTGCTCTGCCTGCTATATGTTGCCATGACAACCATGCAAACACACTTTTTAAGATGGAATTTCAGAACACTTTCCTCAGTCATGAGAACACTGCTCATGTTTTCACATGCCAAGTGAAAATAGAACTGAGTTGTGATGTGAACGAGGAACAACCATTCCCTAACTAAACTCATTCATCCTTAAATATCTCAGCTCCAGTCAAGAAAAACTGCTGAAATTATCCATCATGTTAGGAAATGAAAAAACTTTTCTCTTTTTCTTCTTTTTATTTAAACTTTAAAAGTGGTGTTTGGATGTTTTTCTGTTGTGGTGAAATGAAGAGGAGGTGAAACAGGAGGAGCGGGAGCAGCAGACCCGCGGTCAACACGCTGTTTCCTGTCTGCTGGGATGTCTGGTAGCGCTGTGGATGAGTGGATCACTCATCTCCACCGCTGCTCCCTCTCATCCTTCCTTCACTCTCTCCCTCCTCCTCGTCATCACTCCATCCCCGCAGAACAACTCCTGAATCAACGCTGCACTCGGACTTATGCGTCACTCTGACTAAACTCTAGATAGAGGAGCATAAAACAACTGTTGTACTTCAAAAAAAAGAAAAAAAAAATGGAGAGAATGAGTGAATTGGTTTTTGTATCACTTTATTTTAAAGTTGTAAAAAAAATAAATTTTGAAGATTCTAAAAAATAGTATTAAGTTGAATGTATTTTTTATCTAAGCTTTTGGAGCAGAAATGAATTTATTTTATTGTGTTAGCTGAACTGTTTTTAGTTAAACTTCCACCCTGACCATCTTTTGATCTATTGTAAAATTATTCCTGGTGGTCCTTTAATTATGATTATGTGGATTTAAGTCAAAACTTAAAAGAAAAAAATCAGTGTTTAAAAATGCAGTGAAACAAAGAGAAAACACTAAAGGTGAGAAGGAGGAGCACACCTGATGTCTGCAGTCATCCTTTTACAATCAAACAAAAGTGTTACAAACGGTTCAGTCTGTGCTCCTTTTGATGCAGTTTATTGATAAAATATATTTGTACTGATAGTAATATCATGTTTTTATCTTTTAACTAGTATGGAGTGAATTTTCTGCATTGGTGACAGATTTAGGGATTTCCTCCATAAAAACACAATGCATTCATCTCCAAAAGGATGTTTTTATGATTTCATTTGTTGCTCTTTTTAAAAATATTGACCAAATATAACAATAAAATCACTGCACGGTAGTTTGCTTTTGATAAAGTAAACTACAGTTTTTCAAAATAAAGCTAACTCACTGTGAATGCTTTCTACATGGATGAGATTCTGTTCAAACTTTCAGCTCCTTTAGGATATTCCTGCTCTGTATTTTTAGTCTTGGAAAGTTTTTTAGTTCTTGAAAGATTTATTTGTTTTATGTTCATTAAAAGTAGTTCAGAAAACTAACAGGAAACTTATAGCAATAAAAGATCCTTCAGGATACATGCGACTCTATCTTTAACACTCACTGTTTACATTAGTTGTTGTTTGTACAGAATCGCAGTGAAAAATTTGTAAATAATTTAAATAATTTTAGAGCCTAGGACTCTTTTTATATTTCAAATGTTTCAAAATGCGTTGCTGATGACATCATACAGGTGTAATCTGCCCGGAAACAGGATCCTGTCTGGGTTTTTTAAATCCAACTTTGAACAAATCTTCAAATAAAAGACTCAGATGGAAGAATTCAGGCTCCAACACTGACCCCTGAGGGACATCAGAGGGTTAGAGAGGACGCAGGAAGGCGACGCTGGGTCAGATCTGAAACCCCAACAAAAGATTTGACTGACAATGATTTCCTGTTGAAACAGAATTCTATCTCATCTTTGATTAAATAACATAAACCGTCTGATAATCTACTTCCTGTTCATCCTTTCTGTTTAAACTCCTGTTGCGTTCAGGACGGCTGGGAGAGATAACGCTGCCCCTGATGGCGGCTTTTATCGGTGCGACTTTGCATTTGGAGTATTTTGGGATGTGAGGCTCATTTGCCTGTGAACTTCCCTGTTTCCTCACAGCTCAAACCTGCATTGGCACATCCATCAGGAATCACTGTGAACTCAGATCAACAGCTGGGAAGATAATAACTTTGATCAGATCCACTTTGTTTGAAAGGAGATGACAGAGAAACGGACCTCTGTCTTTGTAGGACTCGAAAGTAGTTTCAGAAACAGGCATCAACAACACACATCAACAGTCCAGCACGGTGGATTCACACACAAGTTAGAATTTTCACACAGGACGATCCTAGCCAGGATTTGAACCAGAGCCTTTACTGTGAGGTGAGAGTGCTTACCACTCCACCATGCAAGCAGAGTTTATAATTTTGTTTTAAATATGGGCATGACCACTTAATTGATNNTTTTTTTTTTTTTTTTTTTTTTTTTGTTCTAGATTGGTTTTGTTTGTCTTCTGACTCAATTTTTCAGAAAAGGTTCTGTGGTTTCTAGGTTCCTGTGAACTCCTGTGTTATTTGTACATAAATAAATTGTTTTTAACTAAAACATTTTTTTAAATGTGTGTTTATATGCATAAGTGTGTGCGTGTGAGCTGTAGTTGTTGAAATGTGAAGATTTTTGGAGCCAATAGGAATGTTTGCAACATTGTGGGCAGGCCCCGCCCCTTTTGGCTAACCTCTACACCTGACAGTAATGATGATAAACCTCCAGCTACTGTTGCTTTGTGATTCTAACACCTCGACTTTCTTAACCCCATTTTTCCCAACTTTCTTTCGTTCTCCTCTAACATCCCATTCTCTCTTCTTTTTCTTTCTGGTCCAGAAAGAAATGTACACAAACTTAATTGATTTAAATAAAGTTTTTCCTTAAAAATCCGTCCAACACAAGAGGTCTTCAGCTCGTATCAGCTGTTCGACTGGACAACTTCAGAAAATAAAAAAGCGGTGGCAGATCTCTGCAGCAGTTTCACCTGCTGATTAAAGGAAATGTCACATTTTACCAGTAGATCTGCTTTTAGGTTTTCATGAGTCTGCTTGGTCCTGGTGCTTCCTCTTTTCCCAGTAGTGTTGAGAAGAGAATATTGACATTTTAAAGCAGACGGGTTGTTTTCTTTAGTCCGTTTTATTAAATGACGAGGTTCAGAGGATGTTGGGCCTTCAAGGATGTTGAGCACCATGGAAACCTGCTGTGTGGTGTTTGAAAGTGTTTTTACATTTGATGCAAAAATGTAAAAAAATATAAAAGTTTACATTTTAAAACTAAAACAATCAGGTTTCTAAGTGAGCAAAAGGTTTGTCACTTTGGGTGTTGGAACAGTGGAAAATCTCTGGCCTCCAGCAGCGTCAGGAAGTCCGAGCCGGATTCCCATTAGGTCAGTGGTCGCTCCCGGAGGCCAATTCTCCTTAGCTCCCCTTTCACTCCCCGTCCAGCAAAGACCGGCGGGTCGGACGGAGGGAAAGCTGCGAGGCGCCGAGTTGCAATTAGACGCTCCATTATATAAAGGCATATTCAGTTAACAGGGGCACCAATGAGGTCAGTACGTGCCCTTTGTTGTGGGATTAATGAGGTTTTTAATAAAACAAAAAAATGTCTCCTTCGTTATTGTAATGACCTAATGAGTGTGCCGGTGGCGCCGGGCCATGTTGGTGGGAAAGTCCCGCGCTCGGTGGCCCCCGCTCCACCTCGTCCCTGCATCTCTCTGTCCTCTCCCTGCACCTGCAGCCCCCAGCGCTGCCCCGTGCTTTCTGGACCTCCAGTGTTTGTATTTAGGCCCGGACCCGAACGAGTGTTTAATTACCATAAAATGCTGTCGGCATTTGGCCCTCTGACATGATGAATGGCAACATAGAGCTCATTGAGGTTATCAAGAAGGGGACCAGTGGTCAATTGGGTCATTGATTTGGATTGTTTGACAGACCCGGAGCCAAGGCCGCAGGAACAAGCAAAGTTCAAAAATCCCCCTCAGTTGAATCGAGAAGTTTGTCACAGAATCTGTTGGAAGGGGCTGTCAGGAGCGATTAGGGGGCATAAAAGGGCTCAGCGATCAAACGGGGCCTGTCCCAACGCTGCACATTTAATTAGAATTTGCATGTCTTTGTTCCTGACCCTTCAGCAGGCATGATCTGATTACAAGGGTGAACAGTTACCACCGAGGGAACGGGGAACCGGCAAGGTGCGGTCGCGCCCGCTTTCCCGCAGAACTCTGGGACTTTTTTGGTAGAGGGGGTCTGAAACGTCTCCACCTTTGCAGAGTTTGAAGGACTCTGCAGGTGAGTCCGTCTGCAGGGTCTCTGCTTCACTCCACTGTGGGAGTCCAGGGGGAAGAGGCGGGGGCGCATCCAGGAGCTCGCTGGCTCATTAACTGGGAGGCGCAGTGCCCTTTGACCCCAATGATGCAGGGTGACAGGGCAGACGGGGAAAGGCGATTGGCTGGCAGCTTCAGCGGTTGAATGCGGCACCAGTGGTGTTCCAGAGTGGAAAAGGGCAGCGCCGACGCAAACGCAGGCTCCTCCCCCTGCTCTCCGTCTTTGTCGTCTTATTTCGTTCAGTTTGGCGGCTCGTCGCTTTTTCATTTGTTTTTAATGAAGGAGAATTATTGGTTTGATGAAGCCAAAATGCAATACTTAAATAATGAGAGAAAACTGGACATTTTCTCCAGTTTTCTCTCGTTTCTGGATTTATTTTCAGTTTGTGGAATGTCTTTAAAGCTTGTTCATGACAGGTGTCGACCAAAACAAACAATTCACACAGCTTCAAATTAAAAATAAAATAAAAAAAGAAATAAAAATACAGAACCTTTTTTACATTCATACATCTTAAAGTTACAACGCTAAACCAAAAATAAAAATACATTTTTGTCTGAAATTTTAATAGAAATTATTCTTCATAGTTTGCTTAACTTCTTTAAAACTTTACTTTTTTTTTTTAAATCATCAGTTGGATAAGAAAGATGAAGAAAAAATGTTAGTTTCTATTTCTGTTTACTTATAGAAATATTTATTTGATTATTTATTATAATTTCCATCATCGGTTGATTTATTTTAATGCAAACAAAAGAAAATATCAATTTGAAACTTTTAATGAATAATAATATAAGGCATATTGGATAAATTAGATATTGCAATTGACCCTTATTCATTAAAAAATATTTAATTGTACTGCTAAAAATTTGATGCATTAAATCTAAAATTTTCCTGTCTGGATTTACTATTTCAAATTGTAAAACATAAAAAATGAGCAGAAAATGCTTTTTAAATTTACCATCAAACACACAACAATTGGAATAAATCTTGAATATTGTCATAAAAATTCAAAGGAATCATTGTTTTTTAAAAGCATTTAAATCATTAAAAAACTTTGACAACAAATTAACAGAATTTATCACTTTTGCACAACATTTTAGTGCTTTCTTAAAATTAGAGTATTACATATTTTAAAAAGCCATAATATAATTAAAAAAAGTAAAAAAATAAATAAATAAATGTAACTATAAATTTAGATTTAGATGAAAAAATTCAATGAGTTATTTTAGATCTTACATTAATATATATATATATATATATATATATATATATATATATATATATATATATATATATATATATATATATATATATATATATATAAAGTTTTTTTTTTTAAATAAAGTTTTTTGGTAACAATACTTTATTCATAAAAATGTTGTTAACTATATTTTTTAGAATAACATCTTTTTTTAATAAATTATTCATAATTAATTGTTCTTTAATTATTTGAGTATACTTCAGAAAAGAGTAAAAGTAAATACTTTAATTACTCAGCAATTGGACATATTACATGAACCATGCAGACAGATTGAAACACATTTTGGTTACAGTTTGTCATGTTGACATAACAATAAAGTTAACGAGTTTTGAATATATATTTTTTTACATTTATCAACATATGTCCGTTTTGAATCCTGCAGCCGCTCCGTCTCCTCCGGATTGACTCCCTAAAGAGGCACAGAGAGGGAGGCCTGGGAATCTCATCATTTTCCAAATGACCAGGGCTGACGTCGGAATGACGAAAGTTGAAATGATATGATTTCGGCCGCTGGGCTCGGCGCACTCAGGTGGAAAAGGGGCTCCGTGCGCTCCTGTCCTCCCTGAACCCTAAAATAATGACCCTTCCTTGTTCATTAGTGTCTACTCGGTCAATCATAAGCACATCAGAAATGAGTTTAGCATTCAGGCGCAGGACAATTGACCTTGTGTGTGCCCTTCCTCACCAGCGAGCTGTCACAGGGCTTCATCCAAATTGAGGCAATTAGCTCCGATGTGTCTCCCCCATTAAGCTGAGTGTCTCCACTGTGTCCTAATGACAGCAGCGGGACATGGCCTAATCAGCCCCGAGTTCACATCCACCCTCCCCACACCAGAAACCCCACAAACAGGAGAGGGATGGAGAAAACAGCAGAGGTCAGAATTAAAAAAATGATCTGACACCAGCAGACGGATGAGAGCTTCATTCAACACTTTCCTTCAAATGTCTGGAACCGGATTTTGGTCCGGCTCAGGAACCTGCAGGAGTGTGGGATGAGGGGGGGCTGATTGAGTCATAAAACACAATATATCAGGAGCACAGATTTAAAATAATCCATACCTCACCAGCTTCAAACCTCACTGTAAGTCACCGCTTCAAATGAAAAATGGGAAGAATTCTCTGTTTCTAAGGAGATGCTGTTATTTTGTCATAAAAGTTATTCCTGTCACTTGTTCTTAGTCATTTCCTTTGATCTAAAGATTTCAGCCTCTTCATCCTGAAGCCTCAATAAATGACATATACGGAGACCAGGCACTGAACTCTGATGGGTCAAAGTAAAGTCAATTGTCACCTGGAAATAAAAAAGTGCCTCTTTGACACACACTAAGTTGGAATGAATATTGAGAAAGTTTTGATTGTAGAATTAACAAAAGTTGACTCTTCTTTTAGAATTAGCCTCCGGTGGTTACTTGAGGAACTGCAACACTTAGTACTTTGTGGTTGGTCTCACATTTGTCAATGGATGGAGAGATTGATTGATTGATTGATCTGGTTTGCATATATTCTGAACAATACAAGACAAAAATATCAGACTTTTCAAACTCATCACTGAAAAAACCTAATTAATTGATTAAGAAATAAGAAAAAGGATGAACTTTTGTCACATCTGACTCCTTAAATATGGTAACTATTATCTAAAGTCAAGAAGGGTTTGATTGATAGCTTAAAAAAGGAGAGGGAAAAAGAGAACTCAAGCAATCCCACTCCAACTGAGCTGTTTCATTTTATAGTTTTGGATTTTGATCAGATCAAGTGCAGATTTTCTCAAATAGCAAAGTGCTCATTGATTATTGATCAACCAATCTCAAATATTGTGTAACAGATATGTAATAATTATTGATTATCGTCAGAATACAATTTGAAGACGCCGTCGTCCAGCTAAGGGTAGTTTTTCAAAAAGAAACTTCATAAATCATTCATGACATACGAAGACTTACACATCCAAATATCCCTATAAACTCAAAATAAGTGCTTTGCATTGGATTTTCTAAAAAGTCAAATTTGAACACAAAGAAAAAAGAATCTGTCTCAGTCTGAAAGTGATCTAAACTTTTAGTGAAGTCCAGGCGGCATCGTTTCAGTGACAAACCAGCGTAACCTCCAGGCCTCTGATTGAGTTCGTCAATGAGATTCCTGTCCAGTTGACCTCCCTCTGTACTCATTCAGCATCCCATAATACTCCTCATTTTGTGCCGGGCCATCTCCAACTGAGGGTTGTTAGATTATGTAAGTTCTCTTTGCTGGGATTCTTCACAGCAGCAGTGATGCCAGGAAAACAAACCTTGATTCTCCGGTTGTCTGATTTGTGTTTTTGCATTAGTTTAAGGGTTTTATGTACAGTTTTTACGCTTATAGCTGATTCAATAGACCTTCAAAGTTCAGGTTATGCATTATGTTTCTTGATCACCTTGACCTGCTGTACATCCGTCCATCTCTGTGTCTCTGTTCTCCCACATAGATCCACCTCTGCTTCCTTCATGATCAGCCTGTTAAACAACTTCTCACACACCCTTTGATCGGTCTTTCCCACTTCCATCTTCATCTTCTTGGACTCTTGTCTGCTCTCTTCTGTCCTCTTGAGTTTCCATTTTTTCATATCCAACCTATATAGTGAGTAGTGAAACAATTCTTGTAACAATCATCTGCATTTACAGAAACACTGCTCTAGTCAATCAGTCAATATGTGGTTTCTTCAGTTGTCTGTATCTGCTGTATGGTCATTGTTATTGTCTGATTGCTGAAAGCAATCAGAGTATGTTGTTGTAATTCTTTATTATATTTTATTATTATTCTTCTTCTTCTTCTTCCA